>NC_139947.1:2556140-2641140 GCF_963454915.1 Gymnoscopelus microlampas | reverse complement strand
ATATATATATATATATATATATATATATATATATATATATATATATAGGTTTGATAACTGTTGGTCTAGCCCTTCCATTGTGTTGAGGTAATTTTTTTTACCCGTTTTCAAGTTTAAATAGGTAAAACGTACCCTTTACATTTCTTTATTGGAACAAGGCTTCATGATATCCTCAGAGACAGCTATTTTAACGCAACAAAATGAATTACCACCATTTTAGTTCATTCTGATGGTCTAAACAAAAAGGTGACACCTGTGGTGTTAAGGGTCAAATTTGACCCGGCACAGTGTGGCTCACTTTTTACCTTCTATGGTACAAGTGTCACTATTTTTATTAATATTACATTTTTTTTAAAGTAAAAAAAACTAAAACAAACATTTTCTTTTAAGTATTTTTTTTGTTTGTATTTTGGGCTGTGTTAAATCACTGGTCAAATTTGACCCGCTAACACCAAAAGTGGATGCAGGTTTCTATTCTAACACAATGCAAGGGCTAGATCAATAGTGTAACTCTCCTCACCTGTGATCCTGTGCTGGCATCTCAGCAGACACTCTGCATCACTGTCTGCATCAGCACCATCCACCTCATCACTGATTGGCTGGGTCTCAGGGTCAGAGGTCACGGCAGCCAGGTTTTCAGGGTCAGAGGTCAAGGCAGCCACGTTTTCAGGCAGCTCAGAGATGAAGGGCAGCAGCATCTGACTCTGTCTCTTCAGCACCTTGTTTTCCTTGGTTACCTAGGCAACCAAGAGGATGACCAGTGAATGATAAATGACTGCATTACACTGCAGTAACTAAGTACAGTACATTTTAAAGGACAACTTTGTTTTTTTTACAACCAAGGTTTATGTTTTAGATTGTAATTAAAGTAAATAAAAGATGAGTGTTAAAATGTACTGCTTTCTATAGTTTTAGCAATTTTCGCGATCTTTTTTACAGTGGGCGGGGGCATTCTGTCCGGTGGCTAAATATGTCTTTTTTTACACAATAACCCGGTGTTTTCTTTATTATTATTTACAGTAGCTCTTCTAGCCCCCAATAACTCACATCTGGCCATCAATGACCACGGGACCTTTTTATTGTGTAAAAAAGGCATATTTAGCCACCGGACAGAATGCCCCCGCCCACTGTAAAAAATATCGCAAAAATTGCTAAAACTATAGAAAGCAGTAAATGAAAAAAAATGAACACTCATCTTTTATTTACTTTAATTACAAGCTAAAATATAAACCTTGGTTGTAAAAAAACAAAGTTGTTTTTAGGTACTTTTACTGTACAGGAGTATTTCCAATTTTCAGTACTTTTACTTATACTCCATTACATCTCAGAGGCAAATATTGTACTTTTACTCCACTACAATTATTTGAAAACTTTAGTTACTAGTTACTTTGTAGATTTTGATTATTATTACAAAAGATACATTAACCACTTCAGCCCTATATACATTTTTATACAAAATAACCGATCTACAAGCTCACAATGCGTTGCGATGGGACGCATTGTGAGCTTGTAGATCTGTTGTTTTCAAAAGATTTTTATACATTTGAAAACTTGTGAAATGCGAAGTGGTCGGGCAGGGGTGTAAGCCTCGACCATAGCCCTGAGGTAAGAAGGAGCTGTTCCTTTCACTGCCCTATTGGCTAGCACCAGGGTTTTAAACTGGATGCGAGCCGCTACAGGGAGCCAGTGTAGAGAACGGAGAAGGATAGTTGTGTGGGAGAACCTGGGGCGGACGAGCCGCAGCTTTCTGAACAAGCTCCAGAGGTCTGATGGCAGACGCCGGGGCACCAGCAAGGAGGGAGTTGCAGTAGTCCAGGCGGGAGATGACAAGAGCCTGGATGAGCACCTGGGCTGCCTTCTCGGTGAGGAAGGGGCGAATCCTCCTGATGTTGTAGAGGAGGAATCTGCAGGACCGTGTCACAGATGCGATGTTTGCCGAGAACGACAGTTGATCGTCCAGGGTCACACCCAGATTCCTTGCAGTCCGAGTTGACGTCACCACAGCATTATCGATGGTGATGGCCATGTCTCGGTGCGGGCAGCCCTTCCCCGGGAGGAACGTCAGATCGGTGTTGTCCAGGTTGAGCTTCAGGTGGTGCGTCGACATCCAATCCGAGATGTCAGCCAGACAAGCAGCAATGCGTGCTTGTGTGTCAGAGGAATGACAGGATCAGTGGGTGTCATCGGCACAGCAGTGGTAGGGAAGGTCATGGGAGTGGATAACAGCACCAAGAGATGTAGTGTATAGAGAGAGAAAAGAAGAGGACCCAGAACCGAGCCTTGGGGAACCCCAGCAGTGAGCCTGCGTGGTTCTGACACAGACCCTCTCAGCATCACCTGGTAGGAGCGACCCGTCAGGTAGGATGCACACAGGGAGAGTGCAGGGCCTGAGACACCCATCCCCTCGA
Source organism: Gymnoscopelus microlampas (assembly GCF_963454915.1). Lineage (NCBI taxonomy): Eukaryota > Metazoa > Chordata > Actinopteri > Myctophiformes > Myctophidae > Gymnoscopelus > Gymnoscopelus microlampas. The sequence goes on along the minus strand of NC_139947.1, from coordinate 2,638,732 downwards.
GGGTGGAGAGGAGGATCTGATGGTTCACCGTGTCGAACGCTGCAGAGAGGTCCAGGAGTATCAGGACGGAGGAGAGAGAGTTCGCTCTGGTGACATGGAGCGACTCCGTCACTGCCAGGAGGGCAGTCTCTGTCGAGTGACCAACTTTGAACCCAGACTCGTGGGAGTCCAACATAATATAATGTAATATAATGTAATATAATGTAATATAATATAATATAATATAATATAATATAATATAATATAATATAATATAATATAATATAATATAATATAATATAATATAATATAATATAATAGTAGGACAGATATAATATAATATTATAATATAATATTAGGACAGATATAATACAAATATATAATATTAGGACAAATATAATATAATATAATAACATTATATTAGGACATATAATAGTTACCTTGACAGCGAGGGCTTCAGCAGTCTCCCTGCAGGAGCGTTCTATCTGGAACTGGAACTCCAACACATCCATCTCCTTCAACAACTGACCGGAAACTAGACATAATACATAACACAACATTCAAATAATAACACTTATCCATGTAACGTAACATATAATTATGTTTCATTAACACATCCATCTCATTCAGCAGCTGACTAGAAACTAGACATGACAGTTCAGCGGTAAAGTAGTTAAGTGGTTAATCTGTGTCAATTAACGCATCTGTGTCATTCTTAGATTTGAGCTAAAAAGCATTATTTTACACTTTGGCTATTAAAAAATAGCAGCTATACAAGCTCAGCTTGTAGATCTGCTATTTTTGAAAAATTGTGAAGATGTGTGCAAATCTTTGAATATATTCTTTTGAATATAATATTTTAAAGCAAACATTATTTAACTCAAATCTTTGCTTCTGGGGGGTCCCTGGAAGAACATATTTTGAGATGGGAGTCCGTGGCCAAATACATATAATTTTGGGGGTCCTTGACATGAAAAGGTTTGAGAACCACTGATATATAGTAACATAAGTTTAAAAAAAAAAGCTGTTTGGGTTTAGAAGACATTTGTAGAATCCCACAGAAGCAAAGATTTGAGTCACAAATGTTTGCTTTAAAAATATATATATTCAAAGATTTGCACACAGTTTCATGATTTTCCAAAAATAGCAGATCTACAAGCTCATAGTGCGGCACTCGGTGCTGCGCTATGAGCTTGTATATCTGCTATTTTTTAAGATATGATATAACTATGAGAGTGACGACACTAGCATTGACTCCCATTGTAATACAGGAGGCAGCATCCCACGTTCGCATCCTCGCTTGCGGCAAGATCAAAGCATGAGGCAACTCTCTCTCTCTATATCGCTGGTCTCACCTTGTTCCAACTCCGACAGCCTCTGATTGGCCAGATCCCTCTGGATCTCCAGAATCTCACACTGGCAGACAGAAGACGCAATCAGAGACGTTATAAAAAATATATATATACATTTTAAGAACAAAAAAGAGGTTTAAATGTCAGTGAATCAGAGTCTTACCTGGATGTCAGCTTCATCCTCTAAGGAACTGCTCTCCTCTTCCTCACTGGACACTGATGGAGGACAGAGGAGAGGATGAGTTGTCAGACTTCTGTCTCTCCTCAGACAGAGGAGCAGGTTTTTAATAAATCATACAGCATGTGGCAAAAGTTCATAAACAGCATATCAAGGCTGTCGGGAAGAAACATCTTATCTCCACATTTGAACTTTTTGGCATTTTAACGCCCTACTTGATCAAGTAACAGTTTTTTTTTACCTGCTGTCCCTATTTTGGGCACGTCATTATAGCCATTTTTTATTTGTATGAATACATAGTGAAAATATAAGCTATTTTCGCTACTTTTGCGTGACAATCTTGTACAAAAAAGTAGGGATTGATTTACGAAAAAAACAAGTTGAAATATAGCTGCAAGCAGCGATAATACGGGGCCAGTGAATAGAGAGAGAGAGAGAGACAATAGATTGATGAGAGAGAGATGGAAACAGAATGGTTTGATTGGACATCTCAACCTATTGCCATTAACAGGATTCGAACTCTCAACCTTCAGACTAATAGGCTGCAACACTACCTATAGTGCTATAGCTTTGTCCAGGCTGATATTGTCTGTTGAAGATGATAAACTCTTGCCTTCTTTCATGAACCAAGCCCCTGTTTCGTTTCACTAACACTAAGATCACTCGTTCACAAACCATTTGCCAATGAAGAAATTGTACATCTCCTCAGACCCAAAACTAGTGAAAGTAGCCGATCTACAAGCTCACAAACCATGAAAAGTTGTGAGATTGTAGATCAGCTATTTTCAGAATGAAGTATGTCATACGTTGAAAAAAACGTACTCTCAAATAAGCATTTTAGGTTATCTTTACCATTTGCACATGTATTCATTGATACAGTCATGTTGTTTGCAATTCAACTTAAATTGAGTCTGCATCAAGTGAGGCTTGAACTGGCGACCTTGCGATTGTGAGGCATTCATTTAAGGGAGACGCCATTGTACCAACAGACAAGTAACTGTGAAAAAGGAGACCACACATATGATACAGTTTCACGCAAATAGCTGAAAAATCCTGGGTTTAAGTTTTTTTCAAACTGCTCAAAATTACGGACAATCTAAGGGCGGAGCTTTCTGGTCAAAGCGATAGATGTGTTCCTCATGAGTCAAGGCACAAGTGTAAGCAAGTTTCACGACTTTCGGCCAAACGAGGCATGACTTTTGCCTGTTTAAAGTTTGCATTTTCAAAAAATTGCTATAGCGCCCCCCTTTGGCCAATTGGAGTGAGATTGGTTTCAGTGATATTTGGAATGACTCTCTACATCACTGCAACGTTTCAAAGAAATGTGAGACTTGCATGTATGTGTTAGGGGCAGATGAATAATTTTCATAAAACTGCAATAGTTAAAATCTATTTCCTCCTGGGATTTTTGAGTAATCTGCACGAAACATTTTACACATGAAATAAGGACCTTTGCCGACAAAACAAAAGCGGCGGATTTTCCATAAGTGAAAAAATGCAGAAGTTAGGAGCCAATGACTGTTTTTCATTTAATTCAAAATGGTGGGCGATCTAAAGGTCAGAGGTCAAAAGTCAGACCACGAAAGTTGTCGGGCATGAAGACACGCATGTGTGTATCGAAGTTTCATGGTTGTAGCTCAAACATGGCATGAGTTGTAGGCCTACCTGTTCAAAGTTGGCACTTTCAATTGAGTGCTATAGCGCCACCCTTTGACAAATGAGTGTGAGAATTATTTCTTGGTAGTTTTTCATGAGCATCTACCATATGGCCGAGTTTCGTAAAAAGCGTAAGCACGGTTAAGCCAGAACTGGCAAAAACAAGTATTTTTCAAACTGCTCAAAATTGCGGAAAATCTAAGGGCGGAGCTTAATGGTCAAATCGATACGTGTGTTCCTCATGAGTCAAGGCACATGTGTAAGCAAGTTTCACGACTTTCGGCCAAACGAGGCATGACTTATGCCTGTTTAAAGTCTGTATTTTCAAAAAACTGCTATAGCGCCCCCCTTTGGCCAATTGGAGTAAGATTGGTTTCAGTGATATTTGGAATGACCCTGTACATTTCTGCAAAGTTTCAAAGAAATGTGAGTCTGCATGTATGTTTTAGGCGCAGATGAATAATTTTCATAAAACTGCAATAGTTAAAATCTATGGAATCCTGGGATTTTGGAGCAATCTGCACGAAACGTTTAACACTTGAACTTTGGACCTCTGCCGACAAAAAATAGGGAGCGGATTTTCCATAAGTGAAAAAATGCAGAAGTTAGGAGCCAATGACTGTTTTTCATATAATTCAAAATGGTGGGAGATCTAAAGGTCAGAGGTCAAAAGTCAGAGGTTGAAAGTTGTTCAGCATGAGGAGACGCATATGTGTATCCAAGTTTCATGGCTGTAGGTCAAACAGGGCATGAGTTGTACCTGGTCAAAGTTGGCATTTTCAATTGAGTGCTATAGCGCCACCTTTGGACGAAAGATTGTGAGAATTATTTTTTGATCGTTTTTCATGACCGTCCATCTACCATATGGCCGAGTTTCGTAAAAAGCGACAGCGCGGTTCAGCCAGAACTGCGAAAAGTGGCAGAAGAAGAAGAAGAAGAAGAAGTGACAGAATACTGCCAATAACAAAACAGGTCCAGAGCTGAGCTCTGGCCCCGTAAATATGGAGCCGGTTTTGTTTTTTCATTATGAGGAGAGACAAGACAAAAGTTATTCATTGTGAGGAGAGACAAGACAACAGTTATTCATCGTGAGGAGAGACAAGACAACAGTTATTCATTGTGAGGAGAGACAAGACAACAGTTATTCATTGTGAGGAGAGACGAGAAAACAGTTATTCATTGTGGGGGTGAGGGGGCGGGGGGGGGGGGGGGGTGACAGACAATTTCAAATCCTGTTCATGATAAAGTTTCACATCCTGATAAGATAAAAACAGGAAGTGAAATCAGGGCACTTTGAAGGAGCTCATGTTTTGCCACCAAGCCTCTTCTGGTGCTCTACCTAACACAGTGGTTCTTAAACCTTTTCATGTCAACCGCAAACCCCCCCATCTGAAAACATTTCGTGCCAGGGACCCCCCAGAAGAGATTTTTCCAAATGTGTTCAAAAATAGCAGATCTGCAAGCTTGCAGCGCACGCTGCAAGCTTGTTGATCTGCTATTTTAGAATAGCCAACGTATAAATGGATAAAGTGGTTAAAATTATGCTGTATCACATTTAGCCGCAGAGGACCCCCTGGAACCCCTCCAAGAAAGCCCCCAAGAAGGACCCCACTTTGAGAACCACTGGTCTACCTACCACAGTGGTTCTGAACGTGGGGTCCGGGGACCCCCGGGGGTCCTTGAGGGGGAACCGGGGGTCCCCTGCAAAGATGAATCAATACAGCATCAAAATCAGTTTAACCACTACGGGTTAAACTGAGAGCCTATCGGGTATAGGCTCTATGCACAGCAGCCATATTATCACTTCCTTCCAATGATACTAATGAAGGCTCTGTTCCATTTAGTCTAGCACAGTGGTTTCCACGACCCCCATAACTCTGAGTGTACAAATGGAACCAAATGGACCCAGAGTTACACACCTGTAAGGGGCCATTTGGAAGCCCATGAGGGTCCCTGGACCCCAACTGTAGACCCACTGGTGTAACAGAGTGTTTCCAGAGAGTGAGCCAACGTGCACAATATCAGTACCCTGACTCTGTTTGACCAGAATGGAACAGAGCCTTCATTAGTATCATTGGTAACACCTGTGAATGTCTTCATAATATGGCTGCTGTGAATAGAGCCTATTTGAAAATAGCCGATCTACATTTCGCGATGTGACGCATTGTGAGCTTGTAAATTCTGCTATTTTCAAAAACATATTAGAAATAAATCTTTTTTTTATTTTAACAACACAAATCTTGTATTGGGGTCCCTGGCACCAAACATTTCCAGACGGGGGTCTGTGGCCAAATACACATTAATTTCAGGGTCCTTGACATCAAGAACCTTCAGAACCACTGCTCTACTGTCTCCGTGCAACAAAGAAAGCGTTGCTGTCATATTTATTGATTTTAAGTTCATGTATTTGACTCAGGATCAGGTTAAAGCAGCACTATGTAACTTTCCTCTTCTACCCGGATTTGAACCCGGTTTGCTGCTCAAGTGCTGGAATGTTTTCCATTGAGCTAATAGAGCTAGCCTGCTTGCTCAGGGGATACATTGAATCGAATTGAAACTTTGTGTCAGATCAGACCTTTGACACGATCTAAATGTCTCAGAGCAGGGAGGCAATATACAACCACCCCAATTGTATAAGTTATATTGTATTAACATACTCTACCATACAGATTGTATAAGTTATATTGTATTAGCATACTCTACCATACATATTGTAAGTTATATTGTATGAACATACTCTACCATACAGATTGGACACAATTACATTTTATTCATTAAAATGTACATAGTGAGGCTTTAATGTAACACTCTCCATGTGACCCAAGGACACTTTGGGATTATGAACAAAATATAAACTTAAAAACGGAAGGAATGAAACACAATAATGACAATTAACAGTGTGGATGCAACATGACATTTGAATCATTTGAAATAATGAATAAATACAAACAATTGGGTTTTAAAATGAATGTGTGAGCTTTTTACTAATGGGTGCATAATGCTTGTCTTGATCCGAAAGGAAGCTGGTTTTAATAAAGTTGTCTCAACTTTCATAGTTAACTAGACTAACAGTGCCATATAACCCTGCTGAATATCTCAGAATATTAGCTCTTATTATATGACTGAAACATGAACGTTGACAGTATAACATCAGTATAATATGTTGACAGTATAACATCAGTAATCTGTTGACATTATAACATCAGTATATAAGCTGTTGATATTATAACATCAGTATAATCTGCAGTGGTGTAAAGTAACTAAGTACATTTAATCAAGTACTGCACTTTTGTAGTACTACAAGTACTACAATTTTGAGGATGTTTTACTTTATTGGAGTATTTCCCATTTTCAATACATTTACTTTTACTCCACTATATCTCAGAGGCAAATATTGTACTTTTACTCCACTACAATTATTTGTCAGCTTTAGTTACTAGTTACTTATTTATAGTTACTAGTTACTTATGATTTAGATTATAATCACAAAACATACATTAACCACTTCAGCTCTTTGAAAATAGCCGATCTACAAGCTCACAATGTGTCGCAATGAGACGCATCGTGAGCTTGTAGATCTGCTGTTTTCAATAGATCTGTATTCATTTGAAAACTTGTGAAGCAGGATATTCTGCATGATGAGAACGTTCTACTTTTGGTACTTTAAGTACATTTTGATACCAATACTTTTGTACTTTTACCCAAGTAAATTTTGAATTACTGACTTTTACTTGTAACAGAGTATTTCTACATGGCAGTATTGGTACTTTTACTTAGTAAAGAACTTGAGTACTTTTCCCACCACTGCTAATCTGTTGACATTATAACATCAGTATAATCTGTTGACATTATAACATCAGTATAATCCCATCTCACCTGAGCCAGTGCTGTCCTTCCCGTCCAGCGACATTGGGGTGTCTCTGTACTTTACGGTGTTTCCTCCACTGACTTGAAACTATCTTTCCAAAGCAGACGTCAGAAAGCGCTGCTGGTCTGACATCACATGGTTGATTGTAAAAAGGAACTGGGAATCTGTCTGTGTTAAAGCCCTCCCCTCCACTTTATGATAGAACGAGGAACTGTTCACCCAATGTGCAGCATATAATAGGAAAGTGAAGAGGTTTTTTTCCACCATAATTGTATTTATTTTTATTTTTGGAGAAACTTAGTAACTTGGTATTTGAGGACAGGGGAATTAAAGGCCTCTGTCCCTGTCCTACATTATAGCAAGACCACCATGCCAGCTTGTGGTGGACATTTTCTCAAAATTAGATTTTTGCCACGGACATACAAAATAAGTGGTTAAGGTTTCGTAGCAATGTATAGCAATTGTAGAAAAAAATGATTTTAATTGTCGAATGTTTAAGCATGTTCTAATCATGTATATTTTAATTTAACTAAAAACCTTTTCCAAACATTTATTTTTTTTCTCCTTACATTTTGGAAAAAATAGCCAATTTAACATCGAGGTGCCCACTCTCCCTTGGTGCCCACCTACCCTGTTACGGTCTATTTGACCAATTATTATAGGCTATTTGTTTTAAGGACCACATGGTCAACGTTATGATGTAGCCTAAATAACAGAAATGAAATGCACTGACTGTAAACAATAATGCGCAGCTAATGATACAAACACAGTAAACACTGACCATTAAGTTATCTGTCTGCCCTCTCCACCCCCTTTCTATTTCTCTCTCTCTTTCTCTCTCTCTCTCTCTCTCTCTCTCTACCACAAAGAGCAAGCAAAGCAGCTGTGCTTACTACATTAAAAGTTGCAACGCTTGCTTGTACTCACCCGATAATGAACTTGGGGTCAGCTAATTGTCCTAGTTTCATATCCATTTGACATTTAACTTTCACACGACTTCGGACTTCATTCTCTCCACTTCCTCCAGTGACTACAAAAAATGCTCGCCCCAAAACACAGTCGCCCTGGGGCAAACTCGGCGGTATTCACCTGGTATTCCTAAACGGTCCTATCCCTATTCATAAACCTAGCCTTATTCCTAAACATAACCTCGGTAAAACTATGCCTAACCCTAAACTTATTTCTAACCTTATCCTCAGTAAAACATATACAAGAATTCAAGAATGAAAAAATGGGGGTGTTTTGGGGCGAGTCTTCCGATTACCAGCACATATGGTATGGCAACCCGATCTCACACAAACTTAGTATACATTGCAGGGAGGTGTCATTCCGTGCATAGACAACTGGAAATCCCCAAAATCCGTGCATAGCCGCCTCGCATCTCCCCCATTGGGACTAAACCATTTCGGCGCGCAGTCTCAAAGGAACTGTCACCACGTAAGGGACCACCGAGTGAGCTAAAGCGAACAAGTTGCCGTCCCGAACGTTGCGACGTTCCCTTGTGCCTACTCAGCGCCGTTTGAGTTATGTACCGATAGGCACAGAATCGTACATTTTGTTGTGGGTACTGCTCTGCTTCCGGGTTTTTCCGGGTTGCAACTGGTTACGCCCACCGTGGGACTCGGCGTACATATGCACGGAATTTCGGGTTTTCTAGGCGACTATGCACGGAGTGCCGTGCAATGTATACTACATTCTGTGAGATCAGGCTGGGTATGGGCCCACAATTGACAGGTGCTTTGATGTTGGTGCAGGGTAATTAATTACTAGAATGTAATATGTCATCCCGACACTTTACCAAATTAATTCATACACATTCAGGAAATATTAGATGGTGAACATTTAGAGAAGACATATTTTTATTTACATTATAATTAAATAAATGTATACATTTTTCAAACTGCCACGGACATGGACAAGTCTCGCCACGGACACATCTGTCCGTGTACGAACATGTTGGTGACTCCTGCACTATAGCCAAGAAGAGACATACATGGACCTTCCGTTATAATGCCATGGAACACTAGTGGTCCGTGGACCATTAGTTGAGAAACAGTGCACTAAATGACCCGGTGACCTAAGATGACCAGTCAATGTTGTCATTTACTGGGAAGTCTGAGGTCAAGAAGTTCCACAGAAAAGGGAGTTAGAATCTCAAGAAGAGGAAGTATCGTGCAGCAAATTACATCAAGCTCTTATAGTATGTGCACCATGTAATTTACCTTGCAAGAATCTTGACACATGTCTCTCAAATACCCCCTTATGTCAATATATTTTTTATCATGTATTATTAAAGACATAGTCACATTTGAGGTTTATCAACTCAATTCATCTACAGTGGCCATTTTAGGAAATGTCTTCGGAATGCCAAGATGACGCGGGTGCATGATATAATCAGAGGCGGGCAGAGAATAGTCTGTTGTCTCGGTTAGCAATGCTAACTCGTAAAGATACGCCCATTGTGTGAGTCACAGGTGGCAATACTTCTCCTGGCACCGTAGCTCACTGGTCGACACGCCCCTGATCTGATTCTATTGGCCAGAGCAGTCATCAGGTGTGGGGTTGGGAGATATAAATAGATTTGCACATGCAAGTCAAAGTTTAGTTGGGTGTGGATTTTGTGGTGTGCAGGTGTTACTGAGTCTTTAGTGTGCATTTCAATTTTTTTACTCAACACAACAGCTTTTCTGAAAGCTAACAAAATGCCAAAGTGGTACATTATTGGAGGCTGCAGCAGTGTCATTGCTGAAGGTTTGACACAATAATGACAAGCTTGCTAAAAAGTGGGACAAGTTTGCACGGATCAAACGAGTGGATTGGAACAAGGGGTCCCTGTAGCAACTCATAATGTAATAACGTCTCATAATGTACGTTATGCGCTCATTATTTTATTACATTATGAGCTGATTATTACATTATGAGTTTTTATTACATTTAAATTATTACATTATGAACCGTTATTACATTATGAGCCGTTATTACATTATGAGTTGCTACAGTCCCAGGTGTGCCCACTATATGTGGGGAACACTTTTTGCTGACCGATTACGACACATACGGGCAATGGAAGGCTGGTTTGGTCTCAAGGCTGCGTTTGAGAAAAGACGCTGTTCCTACTGTAAATGTTGGTGTCTCCGGTGCGCCTACAGCTACAGGAGTTCGTCCGCAGTCGAGGGCCTCACGTGTCATGGAGGTAAGCCGGGTAAGTGTCTATCAATGCAGTTTTCATATTCCAAAAACTATATCTATTTTGCTAGCTATTAAACTTGGGGAACAACCAAAGGTTAGGTCCCTTGAAGGGGCCAGTAAGAACAGTGTACGTGGTTTCTTTTGCTTCAATTTGATTTCCCACGATTGTCTTGTACTAGGCGTGGTTTCATACATATTTTGCACGCTGATATAGGAGCCTGCTCATACCACACTGTGGGTTTATATGACCGTCTCGTATAGTTTTCCGTCTCTCTGACATCATGATGTCATGAAAGTAGTTGAGTACATGTATTGAGTACATCTACTCATTAGAGTACCTTTTTCCACCCCCTGTAGTTTCTCTGTAAAGTAATTACAGAGAACCATCTGCTCGAGGTCCGGCGCCTGCGACTGGCGTCACACAACGCCACACCATATGATTGGCTGTACGTCTGAACGATGACGTGGCATAATGTGATTGGCTTTTGGCTTTTCTTTTCTTCTTTCAATCACCATGATATGCATTTTGCTAACTTATGGTCCCATTTATTTTAAAATTGATGATAAAGTAGGGTATGCTGTAGGAGGGGCGGGATGATTTGATTGACAAGCTACACAACCAATAGCATTCATTCCTCACCCCCGCTCTTGATTGACAAGCTACCCAACCAATAGCATTAATGTCCGGTTGCGCAGGATATGACGCGATACAGAAAGATGGCGGATTTGAAATTGTTGACAAATAGGCTTCATTTACGGTCTGTAGAAACCAATGGCATCACTCTGTCCATTCTTTTTAGCGGCGCTATACCTGGCTTTTGCGTCAACGTTCTGATTGGTCAGGCTCGCCAAGGTTCTGATTGGTCAGGTCCGTCAACGTTCTGATTGGTCAGGCTCGCCAAGGTTCTGATTGGTCAGGTCCGTCAACGTTCTGATTGGTCAGGCTCGCCAAGGTTCTGATTGGTCAGGTCCGTCAACGTTCTGATTGGTCAGGCTCGCCAAGGTTCTGATTGGTCAGGTCCGTCAACGTTCTGATTGGTCAGGTCCGTCAACGTTCTGATTGGTCACTATTCATGACATCACTATGTTACTATTCATGACATCACTATCTACTATTCATGACATCACATATCTTTCTGGTACCACATTTATACACACGCACACACAAAGTTTATTTTTTAGGTACCCACTCTATCAGCTATGACAGATCAGTTTTTGCCACTTACCTTGGAATGCATTTGGTGATTCGCTTCCAATGGCACTATTTAGTGCCACTGGAAGCCTTGAAATAAATGTACAGAGATTTAATATTGTTTCTCTAGTAGAAACACATATCTATGACAAAATATATCAAAGGCGCCGCTACCTTCACACAGGTGTGATTTTTACTGTCTATGGAAAATACAGACAGACATCTTATTATGGCTACTTATGAAGAATAAATCAAATATTACCTCCTAAAAGGTGCGCACTACAGCCACACGAGTAACCATGCCAATCCGAAGAGCAGAAAGGCTGTTATTCGGAAGGCGTCCAAAACATGCAGTATATGATGAACGGTAAGTTAAACTGGTTTGAACCCAGGGTCTGAAAATAACATGCTGCTTGACCAAGTGCATTCCTGTTCTTATGTGTATAGTTTCTATGAATTATTTAACAGAGACCTGATCCATGTGTGAAATGGGTAGAGAATTTTTTACTTTACCCTTAAGCAGAATTGGAAATGTTAACTCTGTAGGAAAAGTATTAAAAAAAGGTCTGGTGGCTTGCCCCTACTTCCTAAAATGTTCCTTCTAAGTACTATAAGTAATTACGGGGCCAGAGCTCAGCTCTGGACCTGTTTTGTTATTGGCAGTATTCTGTTTTTTCTGCCACTTTTCGCAGTTCTGGCTGAACCGTGCAGTCGCTTTTTACGAAACTCGGCCATATGGTAGATGGTCATGAAAAACGATCAAGAAATAATTCTCACAATCTTTCGTCCAAAGGTGGCGCTATAGCACTCAATTGAAAATGGCAACTTTGAACAGGTACAACTCATGCCCTGTTTGACCTACAGCCATGAAACTTGGATACACATATGCGTCTCCTCATGCTGAACAACTTTCACCCTCTGACTTTTGACCTCTGACCTTTAGATCTCCCACCATTTTGAATTATATGAACAACAGTCATTGGCTCCTAACTTCTGCATTTTTTCACTTATGGAAAATCCATTGGAAATTTTTGTAGGCAGTGGTCCAAAGTTCAAGTGTTAAACGTTTCGTGCAGATTGCTCAAAAATCCCAGGAGGAGATAGATTTTAACTATTACAGTTTTATGAAAATTATTCATCTGTGCCTAAAACATACATGCAGACTCACATTTCTTTGAAACTTTGCAGAAATGTACAGGGTCATTCCAAATATCACTGAAACCAATCTTACTCCAATTGGCCAAAAGGGGGCGCTATAGCAATTTTTTGAAAAGGCAGACTTTAAACAGGCATAAGTCATGCCTCGTTTGGCCGAAAGTCGTGAAACTTGCTTACACATGTGCCTTGACTCATGAGGAACACACGTATCGATTTGACCATTAAGCTCCGCCCTTAGATTTTCCGCAATTTTGAGCAGTTTGAAAAACACTTAAACCCAGGATTTTTCAGCTATTTGCGTGAAACTGTTATCATCTGTGTGATCTCCTTTTTCACAGTTACTTGTCTGTTGGGCCAATGGCGTCTCCCTTAAATGAATGCCTCACAATCTCAAGGTCGCCAGTTCAAGCCTCACTTGATGCAGACTCAATTTAAGTTGAATTGCAAACAACATGACTGTATCAATGAATACATGTGCAAATGGTAAAGATAACCTGAAATGCTTATTTGAGAGTACGTTTTTTCAACGTATGACATACTTTATCTGAAAATAGCTGATCTACAATCTCACAACTTTTCATGGTTTGTGAGCTTGTAGATCGGCTACTTTCACTAGTTTTGGTTCTGAGGAGATGTACAATTTCTTCATTGGTAAATGGTTTGTGAACGAGTGATCTTAGTGTTAGTGAAACAGGGGCTTGGTTCATGAAAGAAGGCAAGAGTTTATGATCTTCAACAGACAATATCAGCCTGGACAAAGCTATAGCACTATAGGTAGTGTTGCAGCCTATTAGTCTGAAGGTTGAGAGTTCGAATCCTGTTAATGGCAGTAGGTTGAGATGTCCAATCAAACCATTATGTTTCCATCTCTCTTTCTCATCAATCTATTGTTTCCATGTCACTCTCTCTCTCTTCAATCTATTCCGTTTCCATGTCTCTCTCTCTCTCTATTCACTGGCCCCGTATTATCGCTGCTTGCAGCTATATTAGTAGATGTTATATTCCACCCATTTGCAACATTTCAAGGCCATTTGATTTTCTGGAGTTGCTTTTAGTCATAATGTAACCCACGTGTGACAGGGTGGAAAACGAGGCATTCTTATTATTTTTTGTTATTTAATTGATGCACTGTACTCATCATCTTAACACCGCTTTTAACCTTGATTGTAATTGGGCACTGTGTATTTATTGAATGGACAATGTTTTCCCCCCGGTCCCCGAGCTACTTGGTACGGTCCAAAATGACAATGACAGTCACCAGCTGATAGATTGACTGACGCAAGGGCGCGGTCACCAGCAGCCAACCACGGCGGAGAAGGGCGCGGCCACACCAGAGCAATGAGAAGAACCGCTCAGTTTAAAAAGGCAGCAGAGAGAGAAGGATGCAGTGAGGAGCCGTGAGGAGTGTGCGAGAGAGGACGAGGAAAGACGGGAGAGCGCGTGCTGCCAGCCATTGAAGGCCGAACAAACATTGTGGCAGACGGCTCCATTGTTACCTTGACCCGTGGAAGACGTTGTGTGCAGAGGGGAAGGAGAGGAAAACAGCAGCAGTGACCAGACCATATAAGGAGCGGCGACAGAGGGCTAAAGTGTTGCACGCGCAACTCCATCAGTAGGCAGCGAAAGCTGCCTTCGGAGTAAGTTTTCGATCCATGCAACACTCGTATTGTGATAGCCACCACTGTAGCAGCCACAGTACCTTGTCTGTGAATAGATGAACTGGCCTATTGTTCTGTACTTCCAGACGGTGATAAAGAAACAGACGAACATTGAAGAGTCCTGGCTGGCTTCCCTCCACTTGTTTTCCCCCAGTATTAGCACACATTGTCTTAAGTATTTATTTGCATTTTAATAGCACCTGCACTTTACTTGTCCATAAGTACTTGATGCACTATTGCTATTATTTGCACAATTGCTGAATTTGCACACTCTGCTATTGGCCGAAGAAAACCCCTGGTGTTGCGCTTGAATTGGCCTCATTCCATATAGTACTGAATGCACTTTAGATAAGCACCACACTTTACTTTTATAAAAGTATTGTTGCCTATTTTGCTATTTATTGTGTGTTCTTACTATCATTGTTGTTTGCCATTGTTTTGCATTTTAGTTAGTTAGAGGCGCCATAGGAGGTTAGGGTTTATATTTTAGGATTGTTTATTTTTGTATATGTTTTAAAGGCACAGAGGCCTCTTGTATTAGGGAATTCTTTAATAAATGTATGTTCATCCCTTTTTATCCGTTGTGTGGTTTCAGTTCCTCCTTGGTTTTATTAAGGTTTCGAGAGCCTGTAAGGCTTCGAAGCCTTATTGCATTCCTTGGCTTTCATTAGGTTTCGAGAGCCTATCAGGCTTCGAACCCTATTACATCTCTACACTTTCATTAGGTTTCGAGAGCCTGTAAGGCTTCGAACCCTATTACATTCCTTGGCTTTCATTATTAGGTTTCGAGAGCCTATCAGGCTTCGAACCCTATTACATCTCTACACTTTCATTATTATTCTTCCGCCGGTTTTGCCAGTTCTGGCCTAACCGCCTGGTCACTTTTTATGAAATTCGGCAATATGGTAGAGGGCTATGCCAAACGGCGAAAACCCGAAACTCACAAACATTGGCCAAAGGGTGGCGCTGTAGCACTCAATTGAAATATGCCAACTTTGAACAGGTACAACTCATGCCCTGTTTGACCCACAGCCATGAAACTTCGATGCACACATGCGTCTCCTCATGCCTAACAACTTTCACTGTTTGACTTTTGACCTCTGACCTTTAGATCTCCCACCATTTCGAATTCTATGAAAAGCAGTAAAAAGCAGTAAAAAAATCACTTCTCCTGGGATTTATGAGCAATCTGTACGAAACTGTATACACATGAACTTTGGACCAATGCCGACAAACGTAACTTAGCGGATTTTCCATAAGTGAAAACGTTAAGCTTTTATAAGCCAATGAAAATTGCAGCTTTTTTTAAATTATTCATCTGCCCCTAACACATACATGCAGACTCACATTTGTTTGACACTTTGCAATATTGTAGAGGGTCCTTCCAAGTATCACTGAAACCAATCTTACTCCAATTGGTCAAAGGGGGGCGCTATAGCAATTTTTTGAAAATGCAAACTTTAAACAGGCAAAAGTCATGCCTCGTTTGGCCGACAGCCGTTAAACCTGCTTACACATGTGCCTTGACTCATGAGGAACACATGTATCACTTTGACCAGTAAGCTCTGCCCTTAGATTGTCTGCAATTTTGAGCAGTTTGAAAAACATTTAAATCCAGGATTTCTGAGCAATTTGCATGAAACTGTGTCAAATACATGTTTGAGGCCCTTTTTCACAGGTTCAGGTGTGTTGGTTCAATAGCTTGATCGCTTAATCATCTGCCTTGAAACCATAGGGTAGCCGGTTCGAATCCCACCTCAGGTAGACTTAATTATAATTGCATTGCACACAACATGACTATACCAATGAATACATGTGCAATTGTTAAAGATGACGAGAAATGCATACTTGAAAGTAGTTCTTTTCAATGTATGACGTACTTCATTCGCGCTTTTGTTTTGTTTGGTTGGATTCTCCCTTTTCACTGTCTAAGGCTGTGTATTGGATAGCTCCACCAGTAGAGTGTGAGTCTCATGTGCCGAAGGTCCCTGGTTCGAATCCCACTTATTACAGTTCACATTTAAATTGCATTGTACAAAACATGATCCTGTTAATTCAGACAAGTGCAATGTTTAGACAATAACACAAAATGCTTTTGAGAGTAGTTTTTTTTTATGTATGACATACTTTCTTGTGAAAATAGCCGATCTACAATCTCACACCTTTTTAGATAGCAACGCGTTGTGAGCTTGTAGATCGACTATTTTCCACTAGTTTCCATTCCGAAATATATTGAGCAGTTTGAAAAACATTTAAACCAAGGATTTCTGAGCAATTTGCGTGAAAGTGTGTCATGTGTGTGAACTCCCTTTTCACTAGTACAGGTCTGTTGGCCCAATGGCTTAATCATCTGCCTTGAAACCACAGGGTTCCTGGTTCGAATCCCACGTCATGTAGAATTCATTATAATTGCATTGCACACAACATGACTGTATCAATGAATGCATGTGCAATTGTTAACCAGTAAACTCCGCCCTTAGATTGTCTGCAATTTTGAGCAGTTTGAAAAACATTTAAATCCAGTATTTCTGAGCAATTTGCGTGAAAGTGTGTCACGTGTGTGAACTCCCTTTTCATCAGTTCGGGTCTGTTGGCCCAATGGCTTAATCATCTGCCTTGATACCAGAGCGTCGCCGGTTCAAATCTCACCTCATGCAGACCTCAACTCAATTGCATTACACACAACATGACTGTATCAATGAATAAACATGCAATTGTTAAATGAAACGCTTATTGAGAGTACTTGTTTTCAATGTATGATGTACTTCATTAGGTTTCGAGAGCCTATCAGGCTTCGAACCCTATTACATCTCTACACTTTCATTATTATTCTTCCGCCGTTTTTGCCAGTTCTGACCTAACCGCCTGGTCACTTCTTATGAAATTCGGCAATATGGTAGAGGGCTATGCCAAACGGCGAAAACCCGAAACTCACAACCATTGGCCAAAGGGTGGCGCTGTAGCACTCAATTGAAAATGCCAACTTTGAACAGGTACAGCTCATGCCCTGTTCGACCTACAGCCATGAAACTTCGATACACACATGCGTCTCCTCATGCCTAACAACTTTCACTGTTTGACTTTTGACCTCTGACCTTTAGATCTCCCACCATTTCGAATTCTATGAAAAGCAGTAAAAAGCAGTAAAAATCCTACTCCTCCTGGGATTTATGAGCAATCTGTACGAAACTGTATACACATGAACTTTGGACCAATGCCGACAGACGTAACCAAGCGGATTTTCCATAAGTGAAAACGTTAAGCTTTTATAAGCCAATGAAAATTGCAGCTTTATTTTAATTTTTCATCTGCCCCTAACACATACATGCAGACTCACATTTGTTTGACACTTTGCAATATTGTAGAGGGTCCTTCCAAGTATCACTGAAACCAATCTTACTCCAATTGGTCAAAGGGGGGCGCTATAGCAATTTTTTGAAAATGCAAACTTTAAACAGGCAAAAGTCATGCCTCGTTTGGCCGACAGCCGTTAAACCTGCTTACACATGTGCCTTGACTCATGAGGAACACATGTATCACTTTGACCAGTAAGCTCTGCCCTTAGATTGTCTGCAATTTTGAGCAGTTTGAAAAACATTTAAATCCAGGATTTCTGAGCAATTTGCATGAAACTGTGTCAAATACATGTTTGAGGCCCTTTTTCACAGGTTCAGGTGTGTTGGTTCAATAGCTTGATCGCTTAATCATCTGCCTTGAAACCATAGGGTAGCCGGTTCGAATCCCACCTCAGGTAGACTTAATTATAATTGCATTGCACACAACATGACTATATCAATGAATACATGTGCAATTGTTAAAGATGACGAGAAATGCATACTTGAAAGTAGTTATTTTCAATGTATGACGTACTTCATTCGCGCTTTTGTTTTGTTTTGTTGGATTCTCCCTTTTCACTGTCTAAGGCTGTGTATTGGATAGCTCCACCGGTAGAGTGTGAGTCTCATGTGCCGAAGGTCCCTGGTTCGAATCCCACTTATTACAGTTCACATTTAAATTGCATTGTACAAAACATGACCCTGTTAATTCAGACATGTGCAATGTTTAGACAATAACACGAAATGCTTTTGAGAGTAATTGTTTTTTAGGTTTCGAGAGCCTATCAGGCTTCGAACCCTATTACATCTCTACACTTTCATTAAGGTTTCGAGAGCCTGTAAGGCTTCGAAGCCTTATTGCATTCCTTGGCTTTCATTATTAAGGTTTCGAGAGCCTGTAAGGCTTCGAAGCCTTATTGCATTCCTTGGCTTTCATTATTATTATTAGGTTTCGAGAGCCTATCAGGCTTCGAACCCTATTACATCTCTACACTTTCATTATTATTATTAGGTTTCGAGAGCCTATCAGGCTTCGAACCCTATTACATCTCTACACTTTCATTATTATTCTTCCGCCGGTTTTGCCAGTTCTGGCCTAACCGCCTGGTCACTTCTTATGAAATTCGGCAATATGGTAGAGGGCTATGCCAAACGGCGAAAACCCGAAACTCACAACCATTGGCCAAAGGGTGGCGCTGTAGCACTCAATTGAACATGCCAACTTTGAACAGGTACAGCTCATGCCCTGTTCGACCTACAGCCATGAAACTTCGATACACACATGCGTCTCCTCATGCCTAACAACTTTCACTGTTTGACTTTTGACCTCTGACCTTTAGATCTCCCACCATTTCGAATTCTATGAAAAGCAGTAAAAAGCAGTAAAAAGCCTACTCCTCCTGGGATTTATGAGCAATCTGTACGAAACTGTATACACATGAACTTTGGACCAATGCCGACAGACGTAACTTAGCGGATTTTCCATAAGTGAAAACGTTAAGCTTTTATAAGCCAATGAAAATTGCAGCTTTTTTTAAATTATTCATCTGCCCCTAACACATACATGCAGACTCACATTTGTTTGACACTTTGCAATATTGTAGAGGGTCCTTCCAAGTATCACTGAAACCAATCTTACTCCAATTGGTCAAAGGGGGGCGCTATAGCAATTTTTTGAAAATGCAAACTTTAAACAGGCAAAAGTCATGCCTCGTTTGGCCGACAGCCGTTAAACCTGCTTACACATGTGCCTTGACTCATGAGGAACACATGTATCACTTTGACCAGTAAGCTCTGCCCTTAGATTGTCTGCAATTTTGAGCAGTTTGAAAAACATTTAAATCCAGGATTTCTGAGCAATTTGCATGAAACTGTGTCAAATACATGTTTGAGGCCCTTTTTCACAGGTTCAGGTGTGTTGGTTCAATAGCTTGATCGCTTAATCATCTGCCTTGAAACCATAGGGTAGCTGGTTCGAATCCCACCTCAGGTAGACTTAATTATAATTGCATTGCACACAACATGACTATATCAATGAATACATGTGCAATTGTTAAAGATGACGAGAAATGCATACTTGAAAGTAGTTATTTTCAATGTATGACGTACTTCATTCGCGCTTTTGTTTTGTTTTGTTGGATTCTCCCTTTTCACTGTCTAAGGCTGTGTATTGGATAGCTCCACCAGTAGAGTGTGAGTCTCATGTGCCGAAGGTCCCTGGTTCGAATCCCACTTATTACAGTTCACATTTAAATTGCATTGTACAAAACATGACCCTGTTAATTCAGACAAGTGCAATGTTTAGACAATAACACGAAATGCTTTTGAGAGTAGTTTTTTTTTATGTATGACATACTTTCTTGTGAAAATAGCCGATCTACAATCTCACACCTTTTTAGATAGCAACGCGTTGTGAGCTTGTAGATCGACTATTTTCCACTAGTTTCCATTCCGAAATATATTGAGCAGTTTGAAAAACATTTAAACCAAGGATTTCTGAGCAATTTGCGTGAAATTGTGTCATGTGTTTGAACTCCCTTTTCACTAGTACAGGTCTGTTGGCCCAATGGCTTAATCATCTGCCTTGAAACCACAGGGTTCCTGGTTCGAATCCCACGTCATGTAGAATTCATTATAATTGCATTGCACACAACATGACTGTATCAATGAATGCATGTGCAATTGTTAACCAGTAAACTCCGCCCTTAGATTGTCTGCAATTTTGAGCAGTTTGAAAAACATTTAAATCCACTATTTCTGAGCAATTTGCGTGAAAGTGTGTCATGTGTGTGAACTCCCTTTTCATCAGTTCGGGTCTGTTGGCCCAATGGCTTAATCATCTGCCTTGATACCAGAGGGTCACCGGTTCAAATCTCACCTCATGCAGACCTCAACTCAATTGCATTGCACACAACATGACTGTATCAATGAATAAACATGCATGTTTACATTTAAATTGCATTATACAAAACATGACCCTGTTAATTCAGACATGTGCACTTTTTAAACAATACCATGAATTGCTTTTGAGAGTAGTTGTTTTTTATGTATGACATACTTTCTTGTGAAAATAGCTGATCTACAATCTCACACCGGAAGAACCTATAGGACGGAAAAACCTATAGATATCAACAGACACCATCAGGGAGGCCATATCTTTAGCTCAATGAGAAGAGAGGCAGCCTGTGAATCCATAGGTCGCTGGTTCGATCCCTGTCCCCAACAATGCGTTGAGGTGATCATCATTTGGAATTCCCCCTATTCCCATGGATTGGATCCACCCCTCTCACCTGCTCTCACTCATCACCAATCACACCTGCCACATGCACAGTACAATTTTTAGGTACTTTTACTTTACTACTCTACTCTACTCCAATTACAGCAGATGACAGCTTTAGTTACTTGTTACTTTGCAGATGTAATTATTAATACAACACCTACAGTAACCACATACAGCCGATCTACAATGTGACGCGTTATGAGCTTGTATGTATATAATAAGCAACCCATGCTGTATGATAACTTACCACATATGAAATCCAATTCTGTCTATCCAATGGCTCAGTCTGTACTGTGGCCATAGTTGAGTGGTTAGTGAGCCCACCTAGGGAGCCAGAGGCCCTGGTTGCCCCAGGTACGAATCCAGGCCAGGCCAGCAAATGTGTCGATGAAATGAAATGTGTCCCTCAGCAAGACTCTTAACCCCTAATTGCTCACAGGCCCTCATTGGAAACAAGACCGCAAGGACTTTCATGAACGGACCTGGAATTATCCTTATCCTTTACACTGTCTACCCACAAGTCTATAGGTCCCTGGTTCAAACCCCAATTTAACCGGTCCAAATATAATTTACTGAACAAAAATCATGACTTTGTTAATTAATGCATGTTCACTTCTTCTCTCTCGCTCTTTCTCACTGCCTCTCTCTCTCTCTCTCTCTCTCTCTCTCTCTCTCTCTCTCTCTCTCTCTGTCACTGTCTGTCTGTCTGCCAGTCTGCCACTCTGTCACAGTCTGTCTGTCTGTCTGTCTGCCAGTCTGCCACTGTCTGTCTGTCTGCCAGTCTGCCAGTCTGCCACAGTCTGTCTGTCTGCCAGTCTGCCAGTGTGCCACTCTGTCACTGTCTGTCTGTCTGCCAGTCTGCCACTCTGCCACTCTGTCACAGTCTGTCTGTTTGTCTGTCTGCCACTCTGTCACAGTCTGCCAGTCTGCCAGTCTGTCACAGTCTGCCAGTCTGCCACTCTGTCACTGTCTGTCTGTCTGTCTGTCTGTCTGCCAGTCTGCCAGTCTGCCACAGTCTGTCTGTCTGCCAGTCTGCCAGTCTGCCACAGTCTGTCACAGTCTGCCAGTCTGCCAGTCTGCCACTCTGTCACAGTCTGCCAGTCTGCCAGTTTGCCACTCTGTCAAAGTCTGCCACTCTGTCAAAGTCTGCCAGTCTGCCAGTCTGCCACTCTGTCACAGTCTGCCAGTCTGCCATTATTCTCGAAACCGCTCATTGCTGCTTGCAGCTATATTTATTATTATTCTTCCGCCGGTTTTGCCAGTTCTGGCCTAACCGCCTGGTCACTTCTTATGAAATTCGGCAATATGGTAGAGGGCTATGCCAAACGGCGAAAACCCGAAACTCACAACCATTGGCCAAAGGGTGGCGCTGTAGCACTCAATTGAACATGCCAACTTTGAACAGGTACAGCTCATGCCCTGTTCGACCTACAGCCATGAAACTTCGATACACACATGCGTCTCCTCATGCCTAACAACTTTCGCTGTTTGACTTTTGACCTCTGACCTTTAGATCTCCCACCATTTCGAATTCTATGAAAAGCAGTAAAAAGCAGTAAAAAAATCACTTCTCCTGGGATTTATGAGCAATCTGTACGAAACTGTATACACATGAACTTTGGACCAATGCCGACAAACGTAACTTAGCGGATTTTCCATAAGTGAAAACGTTAAGCTTTTATAAGCCAATGAAAATTGCAGCTTTTTTTAAATTATTCATCTGCCCCTAACACATACATGCAGACTCACATTTGTTTGACACTTTGCAATATTGTAGAGGGTCCTTCCAAGTATCACTGAAACCAATCTTACTCCAATTGGTCAAAGGGGGGCGCTATAGCAATTTTTTGAAAATGCAAACTTTAAACAGGCAAAAGTCATGCCTCGTTTGGCCGACAGCCGTTAAACCTGCTTACACATGTGCCTTGACTCATGAGGAACACATGTATCACTTTGACCAGTAAGCTCTGCCCTTAGATTGTCTGCAATTTTGAGCAGTTTGAAAAACATTTAAATCCAGGATTTCTGAGCAATTTGCATGAAACTGTGTCAAATACATGTTTGAGGCCCTTTTTCACAGGTTCAGGTGTGTTGGTTCAATAGCTTGATCGCTTAATCATCTGCCTTGAAACCATAGGGTAGCCGGTTCGAATCCCACCTCAGGTAGACTTAATTAGGTTTCGAGAGCCATCAGGCTTCGAAAGCTATTACATCTCTACACTTTCACTATTATTAGGTTTCGAGAGCCTATCAGGCTTCGAACCCTATTACATCTCTACACTTTCATTAGGTTTCGAGAGCCATCAGGCTTCGAAAGCTATTACATCTCTACACTTTCACTATTATTATTATTCTTCCGCCGTTTTTGCCAGTTCTGGCCTAACCGCCTGGTCACTTCTTATGAAATTCGGCAATATGGTAGAGGGCTATGCCAAACGGCGAAAACCCGAAACTCACAACCATTGGCCAAAGGGTGGCGCTGTAGCACTCAATTGAAAATGCCAACTTTGAACAGGTACAGCTCATGCCCTGTTCGACCTACAGCCATGAAACTTCGATACACACATGCGTCTCCTCATGCCTAACAACTTTCGCTGTTTGACTTTTGACCTCTGACCTTTAGATCTCCCACCATTTCGAATTCTATGAAAAGCAGTAAAAAGCAGTAAAAAGCCTACTCCTCCTGGGATTTATGAGCAATCTGTACGAAACTGTATACACATGAACTTTGGACCAATGCCGACAGACGTAACCAAGCGGATTTTCCATAAGTGAAAACGTTAAGCTTTTATAAGCCAATGAAAATTGCAGCTTTTTTTAAATTATTCATCTGCCCCTAACACATACATGCAGACTCACATTTGTTTGACACTTTGCAATATTGTAGAGGGTCCTTCCAAGTATCACTGAAACCAATCTTACTCCAATTGGTCAAAGGGGGGCGCTATAGCAATTTTTTGAAAATGCAAACTTTAAACAGGCAAAAGCCATGCCTCGTTTGGCCGACAGCCGTTAAACCTGCTTACACATGTGCCTTGACTCATGAGGAACACATGTATCACTTTGACCAGTAAGCTCTGCCCTTAGATTGTCTGCAATTTTGAGCAGTTTGAAAAATATTTAAATCCAGGATTTCTGAGCAATTTGCATGAAACTGTGTCAAATACATGTTTGAGGCCCTTTTTCACAGGTTCAGGTGTGTTGGTTCAATAGCTTTATCGCTTAATCATCTGCCTTGAAACCATAGGGTAGCCGGTTCGAATCCCACCTCAGGTAGACTTCATTATAATTGCATTGCACACAACATGACTATATCAATGAATACATGTGCAATTGTTAAAGATGACGAGAAATGCATACTTGAAAGTAGTTATTTTCAATGTTTGACGTACTTCATTCGCGCTTTTGTTTTGTTTTGTTGGATTCTCCCTTTTCACTGTCTAAGGCTCTGTATTAGATAGCTCAGAGTGTGAGTCTTATGTGCCGAAGGTCCCTGGTTCGAATCCCACTTATTACAGTTCACATTTAAATTGCATTGTACAAAACATGACCCTGTTAATTCAGACATGTGCAATGTTTAGACAATAACACGAAATGCTTTTGAGAGTAGTTGTTTTTTATGTATGACATACTTTCTTGTGAAAATAGCCGATCTACAATCTCACACCTTTTTAGATAGCAACGCGTTGTGAGCTTGTAGATCGACTATTTTCCACTAGTTTCCATTCCGAAATATATTGAGCAGTTTGAAAAACATTTAAACCAAGGATTTCTGAGCAATTTGCGTGAAAGTGTGTCATGTGTGTGAACTCCCTTTTCACTAGTACAGGTCTGTTGGCCCAATGGCTTAATCATCTGCCTTGAAAACACAGGGTTCCTGGTGCGAATCCCACGTCATGTAGAATTCATTATAATTGCATTGCACACAACATGACTGTATCAATGAATGCATGTGCAATTGTTAACCAGTAAACTCCGCCCTTAGATTGTCTGCAATTTTGAGCAGTTTGAAAAACATTTAAATCCAGTATTTCTGAGCAATTTGCGTGAAAGTGTGTCATGTGTGTGAACTCCCTTTTCATCAGTTCGGGTCTGTTGGCCCAATGGCTTAATCATCTGCCTTGATACCAGAGGGTCGCCGGTTCAAATCACACCTCATGCAGACCTCAACTCAATTGCATTGCACACAACATGACTGTATCAATGAATAAACATGCAATTGTTAGTTGTTGTTGTTAGTTGTTTTTTATGTATGACATACTTTCTTGTGAAAATAGCTGATCTACAATCTCACACCGGAAGAACCTATAGGACGGAAAAACCTATAGATATCAACAGACACCATCAGGGAGGCCATATCTTTAGCTCAATGAGAAGAGAGGCAGCCTGTGAATCCATAGGTCGCTGGTTCGATCCCTGTCCCCAACAATGCGTTGAGGTGATCATCATTTGGAATTCCCCCTATTCCCATGGATTGGATCCACCCCTCTCACCTGCTCTCACTCATCACCAATCACACCTGCCACATGCACAGTACAACTTTTAGGTACTTTTACTTTACTACTCTACTCCAATTACAGCAGATGACAGCTTTAGTTACTTGTTACTTTGCAGATGTAATTATTAATACAACACCTACAGTAACCACATACAGCCGATCTACAATGTGATGCGTTATGAGCTTGTATGTATATAATAAGCAACCCATGCTGTATGATAACTTACCACATATGAAATCCAATTCTGTCTATCCAATGGCTCAGTCTGTACTGTGGCCATAGCTGAGTGGTTAGTGAGCCCACCTAGGGAGCCAGAGGCCGTGGTTGCCCCAGGTACGAATCCAGGCCAGGCCAGCAAATGTGTCGATGAAATGAAATGTGTCCCTGAGCAAGACTCTTAACCCCTAATTGCTCACAGGCCCTCATTGGAAACAAGACCGCAAGGACTTTCATGAACGGACCTGGAATTATCCTTATCCTTTACACTGTCTACCCACAAGTCTATAGGTCCCTGGTTCAAACCCCAATTTAACCGGTCCAAATATAATTTACTGAACAAAAATCATGACTTTGTTAATTAATGCATGTTCACTTCTTCTCTCTCGCTCTCTCTCTTACTGCCTCTCTTTCTCACTGCCTCTCTCTCTCTCTCTCTCTCTCTCTCTCTCTCTCCCACTCTGTCACTGTCTGTCTGTCTGCCAGTCTGCCACTCTGTCACTGTCTGTCTGTCTGCCACTCTGTCACTGTCTGTCTGTCTGTCTGTCTGTCTGTCTGCCAGTCTGCCACTCTGTCACTTTGTCACTCTGTCACAGTCTGTCTGTCTGCCAGTCTGCCACTCTGTCACTGTCTGTCTGTCTGCCAGTCTGCCACTCTGTCACTGTCTGTCTGTCTGCCAGTCTGCCACTCTGTCACAGTCTGTCTGTCTGTCTGCCAGTCTGCCACTGTCTGTCTGTCTGCCAGT
This sequence comes from Gymnoscopelus microlampas, assembly GCF_963454915.1. Lineage (NCBI taxonomy): Eukaryota > Metazoa > Chordata > Actinopteri > Myctophiformes > Myctophidae > Gymnoscopelus > Gymnoscopelus microlampas. The sequence continues at coordinate 2,612,427 of NC_139947.1, read as the reverse complement.
CTGCCAGTCTGCCACAGTCTGTCTGTCTGCCAGTCTGCCAGTCTGCCACTCTGTCACTGTCTGTCTGTCTGCCAGTCTGCCACTCTGCCACTCTGTCACAGTCTGTCTGTTTGTCTGTCTGCCACTCTGTCACAGTCTGCCAGTCTGCCAGTCTGTCACAGTCTGCCAGTCTGCCAGTCTGCCACTCTGTCACTGTCTGTCTGTCTGTCTGTCTGTCTGTCTGCCAGTCTGCCAGTCTGCCACAGTCTGTCACAGTCTGCCAGTCTGCCAGTCTGCCACTCTGTCACAGTCTGCCAGTCTGCCAGTCTGCCACTCTGTCAAAGTCTGCCAGTCTGCCAGTCTGCCACTCTGTCACAGTCTGCCAGTCTGCCATTATTCTCGAAACCGCTCATTGCTGCTTGCAGCTATATTTATTATTATTCTTCCGCCGGTTTTGCCAGTTCTGGCCTAACCGCCTGGTCACTTTTTATGAAATTCGGCAATATGGTAGAGGGCTATGCCAAACGGCGAAAACCCGAAACTCACAAACATTGGCCAAAGGGTGGCGCTGTAGCACTCAATTGAAATATGCCAACTTTGAACAGGTACAACTCATGCCCTGTTTGACCCACAGCCATGAAACTTCGATGCACACATGCGTCTCCTCATGCCTAACAACTTTCACTGTTTGACTTTTGACCTCTGACCTTTAGATCTCCCACCATTTCGAATTCTATGAAAAGCAGTAAAAAGCAGTAAAAAAATCACTTCTCCTGGGATTTATGAGCAATCTGTACGAAACTGTATACACATGAACTTTGGACCAATGCCGACAAACGTAACTTAGCGGATTTTCCATAAGTGAAAACGTTAAGCTTTTATAAGCCAATGAAAATTGCAGCTTTTTTTAAATTATTCATCTGCCCCTAACACATACATGCAGACTCACATTTGTTTGACACTTTGCAATATTGTAGAGGGTCCTTCCAAGTATCACTGAAACCAATCTTACTCCAATTGGTCAAAGGGGGGCGCTATAGCAATTTTTTGAAAATGCAAACTTTAAACAGGCAAAAGTCATGCCTCGTTTGGCCGACAGCCGTTAAACCTGCTTACACATGTGCCTTGACTCATGAGGAACACATGTATCACTTTGACCAGTAAGCTCTGCCCTTAGATTGTCTGCAATTTTGAGCAGTTTGAAAAACATTTAAATCCAGGATTTCTGAGCAATTTGCATGAAACTGTGTCAAATACATGTTTGAGGCCCTTTTTCACAGGTTCAGGTGTGTTGGTTCAATAGCTTGATCGCTTAATCATCTGCCTTGAAACCATAGGGTAGCCGGTTCGAATCCCACCTCAGGTAGACTTAATTATAATTGCATTGCACACAACATGACTATACCAATGAATACATGTGCAATTGTTAAAGATGACGAGAAATGCATACTTGAAAGTAGTTCTTTTCAATGTATGACGTACTTCATTCGCGCTTTTGTTTTGTTTGGTTGGATTCTCCCTTTTCACTGTCTAAGTCTGTGTATTGGATAGCTCCACCAGTAGAGTGTGAGTCTCATGTGCCGAAGGTCCCTGGTTCGAATCCCACTTATTACAGTTCACATTTAAATTGCATTGTACAAAACATGATCCTGTTAATTCAGACAAGTGCAATGTTTAGACAATAACACGAAATGCTTTTGAGAGTAGTTTTTTTTTATGTATGACATACTTTCTTGTGAAAATAGCCGATCTACAATCTCACACCTTTTTAGATAGCAACGCGTTGTGAGCTTGTAGATCGACTATTTTCCACTAGTTTCCATTCCGAAATATATTGAGCAGTTTGAAAAACATTTAAACCAAGGATTTCTGAGCAATTTGCGTGAAAGTGTGTCATGTGTGTGAACTCCCTTTTCACTAGTACAGGTCTGTTGGCCCAATGGCTTAATCATCTGCCTTGAAACCACAGGGTTCCTGGTTCGAATCCCACGTCATGTAGAATTCATTATAATTGCATTGCACACAACATGACTGTATCAATGAATGCATGTGCAATTGTTAACCAGTAAACTCCGCCCTTAGATTGTCTGCAATTTTGAGCAGTTTGAAAAACATTTAAATCCAGTATTTCTGAGCAATTTGCGTGAAAGTGTGTCATGTGTGTGAACTCCCTTTTCATCAGTTCGGGTCTGTTGGCCCAATGGCTTAATCATCTGCCTTGATACCAGAGCGTCGCCGGTTCAAATCTCACCTCATGCAGACCTCAACTCAATTGCATTACACACAACATGACTGTATCAATGAATAAACATGCAATTGTTAAATGAAACGCTTATTGAGAGTACTTGTTTTCAATGTATGATGTACTTCATTAGGTTTCGAGAGCCTATCAGGCTTCGAACCCTATTACATCTCTACACTTTCATTATTATTCTTCCGCCGTTTTTGCCAGTTCTGGCCTAACCGCCTGGTCACTTCTTATGAAATTCGGCAATATGGTAGAGGGCTATGCCAAACGGCGAAAACCCGAAACTCACAACCATTGGCCAAAGGGTGGCGCTGTAGCACTCAATTGAAAATGCCAACTTTGAACAGGTACAGCTCATGCCCTGTTCGACCTACAGCCATGAAACTTCGATACACACATGCGTCTCCTCATGCCTAACAACTTTCACTGTTTGACTTTTGACCTCTGACCTTTAGATCTCCCACCATTTCGAATTCTATGAAAAGCAGTAAAAAGCAGTAAAAATCCTACTCCTCCTGGGATTTATGAGCAATCTGTACGAAACTGTATACACATGAACTTTGGACCAATGCCGACAGACGTAACCAAGCGGATTTTCCATAAGTGAAAACGTTAAGCTTTTATAAGCCAATGAAAATTGCAGCTTTATTTTAATTTTTCATCTGCCCCTAACACATACATGCAGACTCACATTTGTTTGACACTTTGCAATATTGTAGAGGGTCCTTCCAAGTATCACTGAAACCAATCTTACTCCAATTGGTCAAAGGGGGGCGCTATAGCAATTTTTTGAAAATGCAAACTTTAAACAGGCAAAAGTCATGCCTCGTTTGGCCGACAGCCGTTAAACCTGCTTACACATGTGCCTTGACTCATGAGGAACACATGTATCACTTTGACCAGTAAGCTCTGCCCTTAGATTGTCTGCAATTTTGAGCAGTTTGAAAAACATTTAAATCCAGGATTTCTGAGCAATTTGCATGAAACTGTGTCAAATACATGTTTGAGGCCCTTTTTCACAGGTTCAAGTGTGTTGGTTCAATAGCTTGATCGCTTAATCATCTGCCTTGAAACCATAGGGTAGCCGGTTTGAATCCCACCTCAGGTAGACTTAATTATAATTGCATTGCACACAACATGACTATATCAATGAATACATGTGCAATTGTTAAAGATGACGAGAAATGCATACTTGAAAGTAGTTATTTTCAATGTATGACGTACTTCATTCGCGCTTTTGTTTTGTTTTGTTGGATTCTCCCTTTTCACTGTCTAAGGCTGTGTATTGGATAGCTCCACCAGTAGAGTGTGAGTCTCATGTGCCGAAGGTCCCTGGTTCGAATCCCACTTATTACAGTTCACATTTAAATTGCATTGTACAAAACATGACCCTGTTAATTCAGACATGTGCAATGTTTAGACAATAACACGAAATGCTTTTGAGAGTAATTGTTTTTTAGGTTTCGAGAGCCTATCAGGCTTCGAACCCTATTACATCTCTACACTTTCATTAGGTTTCGAGAGCCTGTAAGGCTTCGAACCCTATTACATCTCTACACTTTCATTATTATTATTATTATTAGGTTTCGAGAGCCTGTAAGGCTTCGAACCCTATTACATCTCTACACTTTCACTATTATTATTATTCTTCCGCCGTTTTTGCCAGTTCTGGCCTAACCGCCTGGTCACTTCTTATGAAATTCGGCAATATGGTAGAGGGCTATGCCAAACGGCGAAAACCCGAAACTCACAACCATTGGCCAAAGGGTGGCGCTGTAGCACTCAATTGAACATGCCAACTTTGAACAGGTACAGCTCATGCCCTGTTCGACCTACAGCCATGAAACTTCGATACACACATGCGTCTCCTCATGCCTAACAACTTTCACTGTTTGACTTTTGACCTCTGACCTTTAGATCTCCCACCATTTCGAATTCTATGAAAAGCAGTAAAAAGCAGTAAAAAGCCTACTCCTCCTGGGATTTATGAGCAATCTGTACGAAACTGTATACACATGAACTTTGGACCAATGCCGACAGACGTAACTTAGCGGATTTTCCATAAGTGAAAACGTTAAGCTTTTATAAGCCAATGAAAATTGCAGCTTTTTTTAAATTATTCATCTGCCCCAACACATACATGCAGACTCACATTTGTTTGACACTTTGCAATATTGTAGAGGGTCCTTCCAAGTATCACTGAAACCAATCTTACTCCAATTGGTCAAAGGGGGGCGCTATAGCAATTTTTTGAAAATGCAAACTTTAAACAGGCAAAAGTCATGCCTCGTTTGGCCGACAGCCGTTAAACCTGCTTACACATGTGCCTTGACTCATGAGGAACACATGTATCACTTTGACCAGTAAGCTCTGCCCTTAGATTGTCTGCAATTTTGAGCAGTTTGAAAAACATTTAAATCCAGGATTTCTGAGCAATTTGCATGAAACTGTGTCAAATACATGTTTGAGGCCCTTTTTCACAGGTTCAGGTGTGTTGGTTCAATAGCTTGATCGCTTAATCATCTGCCTTGAAACCATAGGGTAGCCGGTTCGAATCCCACCTCAGGTAGACTTAATTATAATTGCATTGCACACAACATGACTATATCAATGAATACATGTGCAATTGTTAAAGATGACGAGAAATGCATACTTGAAAGTAGTTATTTTCAATGTATGACGTACTTCATTCGCGCTTTTGTTTTGTTTTGTTGGATTCTCCCTTTTCACTGTCTAAGGCTGTGTATTGGATAGCTCCACCAGTAGAGTGTGAGTCTCATGTGCCGAAGGTCCCTGGTTCGAATCCCACTTATTACAGTTCACATTTAAATTGCATTGTACAAAACATGACCCTGTTAATTCAGACAAGTGCAATGTTTAGACAATAACACGAAATGCTTTTGAGAGTAGTTTTTTTTTATGTATGACATACTTTCTTGTGAAAATAGCCGATCTACAATCTCACACCTTTTTAGATAGCAACGCGTTGTGAGCTTGTAGATCGACTATTTTCCACTAGTTTCCATTCCGAAATATATTGAGCAGTTTGAAAAACATTTAAACCAAGGATTTCTGAGCAATTTGCGTGAAATTGTGTCATGTGTTTGAACTCCCTTTTCACTAGTACAGGTCTGTTGGCCCAATGGCTTAATCATCTGCCTTGAAACCACAGGGTTCCTGGTTCGAATCCCACGTCATGTAGAGTTCATTATAATTGCATTGCACACAACATGACTGTATCAATGAATGCATGTGCAATTGTTAACCAGTAAACTCCGCCCTTAGATTGTCTGCAATTTTGAGCAGTTTGAAAAACATTTAAATCCAGTATTTCTGAGCAATTTGTGTGAAAGTGTGTCATGTGTGTGAACTCCCTTTTCATCAGTTCGGGTCTGTTGGCCCAATGGCTTAATCATCTGCCTTGATACCAGAGCGTCGCCGGTTCAAATCTCACCTCATGCAGACCTCAACTCAATTGCATTACACACAACATGACTGTATCAATGAATAAACATGCAATTGTTAAATGAAACGCTTATTGAGAGTAGTTGTTTTCAATGTATGATGTACTTCATTCCCTCTTTTGTTTTGTTTTGTTTTGTTGGATTCTCCCTTCTCACTGACCAAGGCTGTGGATTGAATAGCTTGATCAATACAGTGTTAGTCTCATGTGCCAAAGGTCCACGGCTCAAACCCCACTTGTCACAGTTTACATTTAAATTGCATTATGCAAAACATGACCCTGTTAATTCAGACATGTGCACTTTGCTCTCTCTCTCTCTCTCTCTCTCTCTCTCTCTCTCTCTCTCTCTCTCTCTCTCTCTCTCTGTCACAGTCTGTCTGTCTGCCTGTCTGCCACTCTGTCACTGTCTGTCTGTCTGCCAGTCTGCCACTCTGTCACTGTCTGTCTGTCTGTCTGTCTGCCAGTCTGCCAGTCTGCCACTCTGTCACTCTGTCACTCTGTCACAGTCTGTCTGTCTGCCTGTCTGCCACTCTGTCACTGTCTGTCTGTCTGTCTGCCAGTCTGCCACTCTGTCACAGTCTGTCTGTCTGTCTGCCAGTATGCCACTCTGTCACTGTCTGTCTGTCTGCCAGTCTGCCAGTCTGCCACAGTCTGTCTGTCTGCCAGTCTGCCAGTCTGCCACTCTGTCACTGTCTGTCTGTCTGCCAGTCTGCCACTCTGCCACTCTGTCACAGTCTGTCTGTTTGTCTGTCTGCCACTCTGTCACAGTCTGCCAGTCTGCCAGTCTGTCACAGTCTGCCAGTCTGCCACTCTGTCACTGTCTGTCTGTCTGTCTGTCTGCCAGTCTGCCAGTCTGCCACAGTCTGTCTGTCTGCCAGTCTGCCAGTCTGCCACAGTCTGTCACAGTCTGCCAGTCTGCCAGTCTGCCACTCTGTCACAGTCTGCCAGTCTGCCACTCTGTCAAAGTCTGCCAGTCTGCCAGTCTGCCAGTCTGCCACTCTTGTCACAGTCTGCCAGTCTGCCATTATTCTCGAAACCGCTAATTGCTGCTTGCAGCTATATTTACGGGGCCAGGCTTCCAGCATGGACCCGTATTGTTATTCCGATTATTCCGTTTCTTCTGCCACTTTTGGCAGTTCTGGCTGAACCGTGCAGTCGCTTTTTATGAAACTCGGCCATATGATAGATGGTCATGAAAAACGATCAAGAAATAATTCTCACAATCTTTCGTCAAAAGGTGGCGCTATAGCACTCAATTGAAAAATGGCAACTTTGAACAGGTACAACTCATGCCCTGTTTGACCTACAGCCATGAAACTTCGATGCACACATGCGTCTCCTCATGCTGAACAACTTTCACACTCTGACTTTTGACCTCTGACCTTTAGATCTCCCACCATTTTGAATTATATGAAAAACAGTTAAAACCTATCTCCTCCTGGGATTTTTGAGTAATCTGCACGAAACTTTTTACACATGAACTTTGGACCTATGCCAAAAAACGTTTGCAAAATATTTTCCATAAGTGAAAAAATGAAGCTTTAATGAGTCAATGAATATTGCAGTTTTATGACAATTATTCATCTGCCCCTAACACATACATGCAGACTTACCATTCTTTGAAACTTTGCAGAAATGTAAAGGGCCATTCCAAATATCACTGAAACCAATCTTACTCCAATTGGTCAAACGGGGGCGCTATAGCAATTTTTTGAAAATTGAAACTTTAAACAGGCAAAAGTCATGCCTCGTTTGGCCGACAGCCATTAGACCTGCTTACACATGTGCCTTGACTAATGAGGAACACATCTATCACGTTGACCAGTAAGCACCGCCCTTAGATTGTCCGCAATCTTGAGCAGTTTGAAAAACACTTAAACCCAGGATTTTTCATCTATTTGCGTGAAACTGTATGATCAGTGTGATCTCTTTTTTCAGAGGTTTGTCTGTTAGTCCAATAGCGTCCCGCTTAAGTGTATGTCTCACAACCTCAAGGTCACAGGTTCAAGCCTCACTTGGTGCAGACTTCATCTAAGTTGCATTTCACACAACATGACTATCAATGAATACATTTGCAATTGTTAAAGATAACATGAAATACTTAATTGAGTGTTTTTTACATACTTCATTGTGAAAATAGCTGATCTACAATCTCACAACTTTTCAGATAGCAATGAGAGTATGTTTTTTCAATGTATAACATACTTCATTGTGAAAATAGCCGATGTACAATCTGACAACTTTTAATGGTTTGTGAGCTTGTAGATCGGCTACTTTCACTAGTTTTGGTTCTGAGGAGATGTACCATTTCTTCATTGGTAAATGGTTTGGGAACGAGTGATCTTTGTGTTAGTGAAACAGGGGCTTGGGTCATGACAGAAGGCAAGAGTTTGTGATCCTCAACAGACAATATCAGCCTGGACAAAGCTATAGCACTATAGGTAGTGTTGCAGCTACTTAAGAGTGCCTCACGATCGCAAGGTTGCCGGTTCAAGCCTCACTTGATGCAGACTCATTTAAGTTGAATTGCAAAAAACATGACTCAATCTATTCCGTTTCCATGGCTCTCTCTCTTTCTTCAATCTATTCCGTTTCTATCTTCAATCTATTCCGTTTCCATGTCTCTCTCTCTGTCTCTTCAATCTATTCCGTTTCTATCTTCAATCTATTCCGTTTCCATGTCTCTCTCTCTGTCTCTTCAATCTATTCCGTCTCTCAGACTCTTAATTGCTCACAGGCCCTCATTGGAAACAAGACCGCAAGGACTTTCATGAACTGACCTGTTAAAGGAATTATCATTTCTCTTTCTCTCTCCTGGCCCCGTATTATCGCTGCTTGCAGCTATATTTATTATTATTATTCTTCCGCCGTTTTTGCCAGTTCTGGCCTAACCGCCTGGTCACTTCTTATGAAATTCGGCAATATGGTAGAGGGCTATGCCAAACGGCGAAAACCCGAAACTCACAACCATTGGCCAAAGGGTGGCGCTGTAGCACTCAATTGAACATGCCAACTTTGAACAGGTACAGCTCATGCCCTGTTCGACCTACAGCCATGAAACTTCGATACACACATGCGTCTCCTCATGCCTAACAACTTTCGCTGTTTGACTTTTGACCTCTGACCTTTAGATCTCCCACCATTTCGAATTCTATGAAAAGCAGTAAAAAGCAGTAAAAATCCTACTCCTCCTGGGATTTATGAGCAATCTGTACGAAACTGTATACACATGAACTTTGGACCAATGCCGACAAACGTAACTTAGCGGATTTTCCATAAGTGAAAACGTTAAGCTTTTATAAGCCAATGAAAATTGCAGCTTTTTTTAAATTATTCATCTGCCCCTAACACATACATGCAGACTCACATTTGTTTGACACTTTGCAATATTGTAGAGGGTCCTTCCAAGTATCACTGAAACCAATCTTACTCCAATTGGTCAAAGGGGGGCGCTATAGCAATTTTTTGAAAATGCAAACTTTAAACAGGCAAAAGTCATGCCTCGTTTGGCCGACAGCCGTTAAACCTGCTTACACATGTGCCTTGACTCATGAGGAACACATGTATCACTTTGACCAGTAAGCTCTGCCCTTAGATTGTCTGCAATTTTGAGCAGTTTGAAAAACATTTAAATCCAGGATATCTGAGCAATTTGCATGAAACTGTGTCAAATACATGTTTGAGGCCCTTTTTCACAGGTTCAGGTGTGTTGGTTCAATAGCTTGATCGCTTAATCATCTGCCTTGAAACCATAGGGTAGCCGGTTCGAATCCCACCTCAGGTAGTCTTAATTATAATTGCATTGCACACAACATGACTATATCAATGAATACATGTGCAATTGTTAAAGATGACGAGAAATGAATACTTGAAAGTAGTTATTTTCAATGTATGACGTACTTCATTCGCGCTTTTGTTTTGTTTTGTTGGATTCTCCCTTTTCACTGTCTAAGGCTGTGTATTGGATAGCTCCACCAGTATGTGTGAGTCTCATGTGCCAAAGGTCCCTGGTTTGAATCCCACTTATTACAGTTCACATTTAAATTGCATTGTACAAAACATGACCCTGTTAATTCAGACATGTGCAATGTTTAGACAATAACACGAAATGCTTTTGAGAGTAGTTGTTTTTTATGTATGACATACTTTCTTGTGAAAATAGACGATCTACAATCTCACACCTTTTTAGATAGCAACGCGTTGTGAGCTTGTAGATCGACTATTTTCCACTAGTTTCCATTCCGAAATATATTGAGCAGTTTGAAAAACATTTAAACCAAGGATTTCTGAGCAATTTGCGTGAAAGTGTGTCATGTGTGTAAACTCCCGTTTCACTAGTACAGGTCTGTTGGCCCAATGGCTTAATCATCTGCCTTGAAACGACAGGGTTCCTGGTTCGCATCCCACGTCATGTAGAATTCATTATAATTGCATTGCACACAACATGACTGTATCAATGAATACATGTGCAATTGTTAACCAGTAAACTCCGCCCTTAGATTGTCTGCAATTTTGAGCAGTTTGAAAAACATTTAAATCCACTATTTCTGAGCAATTTGCGTGAAAGTGTGTCATGTGTGTGAACTCCCTTTTCATCAGTTCGGGTCTGTTGGCCCAATGGCTTAATCATCTGCCTTGATACCAGAGGGTCGCCGGTTCAAATCTCACCTCATGCAGACCTCAACTCAATTGCATTGCACACAACATGACTGTATCAATGAATGACCAATGCCGACAGACGTGAGCAAGCAGATTTTCCATAAGTGAAAACGTTAAGCTTTTTATAAGCCAATGAAAATTGCAGTTTTATGACAATTATTCATCTGCCCCTAAAACATACATGCAGACTCGCATTTGTTTGACACTTTGCAATATTGTAGAAGGTCATTCCAAGTATCACTGAAACCAATCTTACTCCAATTGGTCAAAGGGGGGCGCTATAGCAATTTTTTGAAAATGCAAACTTTAAACAGGCAAAAGTCATGCCTCGTTTGGCCGACAGCCGTTAAACCTGCTTACACATGTGCCTTGACTCATGAGGAACACATGTATCACTTTGACCAGTAAGCTCTGCCCTTAGATTGTCTGCGATTTTGAGCAGTTTGAAAAACATTTAAATCCAGGATTTCTGAGCAATTTGCGTGAAAGTGTGTCATGTGTTTGAACTCCCTTTTCACTAGTTCAGGTGTGTAGGTTCAATAGCTTGATAGCTTAATCATCTGCCTTGAAACCACAGGGTTGCTGGTTCGAATCCCACCTCAGGTAGACTTCATTAAAATTGCATTGCACACAACATGACTGTATCAATGAGGAACATATCTATCACTTTGACCAGTAAGCTCCGCCCTTAGATTGTCTGCAATTTTGAGCAGTTTGAAAAACATTTAAATCCAGCATTTCTGAGCAATTTGCGTGAAAGTGTGTCATGTGTGTGAACTCCTTTTTCATCAGTTCGGGTCTGTTGGCCCAATGGCTTAATCATCTGCCTTGATACCACAGGGTCGCTGGTTCAAATCTCACCTCATGCAGACCTCAACTCAATTGCATTGCACACAACATGACTGTATCAATGCATGTGCAATTGTTAAAGATAACGAGAAATGCATACTTGAAAGTAGTTATTTTCAATGTATGACGTAATTCATTTGCCCTTTTGTTTTGTGTTGTTGGATTCTCCTTTCTCACTATCTGATGCTGTCGATTCAATAGCTCCACCAGTAGAGTGTGAGAGTGTCAACAGACACCATCAGGGAGGCCATATCTCTAGCTCAATGAGAAGAGAGGCAGCCTGTGAATCCATAGGTCGCTGGTTCGATCCCTGTCCCCAACAATGCGTTGAGGTGATCATCATTTGGAATTCCCCCTATTCCCATGGATTGGATCCACCCCTCTCACTCATCACCAATCACACCTGCCACATGCACAGTACAATTTTTAGGTACTTTTACTTTACTACTCTACTCTACTGCAATTACAGCAGATGACAGCTTTAGTTACTTGTTACTTTGCAGATGTAATTATTAATACAACACCTACAGTAACCACATACAGCCGATCTACAATGTGACGCGTTATGAGCTTGTATGTATATAATAAGCAACCCATGCTGTATGATAACTTACCACATATGAAATCCAATTCTGTCTATCCAATGGCTCAGTCTGTACTGTGGCCATAGCTGAGTGGTTAGTGAGCCCACCTAGGGAGCCAGAGGCCCTGGTTGCCCCAGGTACGATTCCAGGCCAGGCCAGCAAATGTGTCGATGAAATGAAATTTGTCCCTGAGCAAGACTCTTAACCCCTAATTGCTCACAGGCCCTCATTGGAAACAAGACCGCAAGGACTTTCATGAACGGACCTGGAATTATCCTTATCCTTTACACTGTCTACCCACAAGTCTATAGGTCCCTGGTTCAAACCTCAATTTAACCGGTCCAAATATAATTTACTGAACAAAAATCATGACTTTGTTAATTAATGCATGTTCACTTCTTCTCTCTCGCTCTCTCTCTTACTGCCTCTCTTTCTCACTGCCTCTCTCTCTCTCTCTCTCCCTCTCTCTCTCTCTCTCTCTCTCTCTTTCTTTTCTCTCTCTCTCTCTCTCTCTCTCTCTCTCTCTCTCTCTCTCTCTCTCTCTCTCTCTCTCTCTCTCTCTCTCCCCTTCTCTCTCTCTCCCTCTCCCTCTCCCTCTCCCTCTCCCTCTCCCTCTCTCTCTCTCTCTCTCTCTCTGTCACTGTCTGTCTGTCTGCCAGTCTGCCACTCTGTCACTGTCTGTCTGTCTGCCAGTCTGCCACTCTGTCACTGTCTGTCTGTCTGTCTGTCTGTCTGCCAGTCTGCCACTGTCTGTCTGTCTGCCAGTCTGCCACTCTGTCACTGTCTGTCTGTCTGCCAGTCTGCCACTCTGTCACTGTCTGTCTGTCTGCCAGTCTGCCAGTCTGCCACAGTCTGTCTGTCTGCCAGTCTGCCACTCTGTCACTGTCTGTCTGTCTGCCAGTCTGCCACTCTGCCACTCTGTCACAGTCTGTCTGTTTGTCTGTCTGCCACTCTGTCACAGTCTGCCAGTCTGCCAGTCTGTCACAGTCTGCCAGTCTGCCACTCTGTCACTGTCTGTCTGTCTGTCTGCCAGTCTGCCACAGTCTGTCTGTCTGCCAGTCTGCCAGTCTGCCACAGTCTGTCACAGTCTGCCAGTCTGCCAGTCTGCCACTCTGTCACAGTCTGCCAGTCTGCCACTCTGTCAAAGTCTGCCAGTCTGCCAGTCTGCCACTCTGTCACAGTCTGCCAGTCTGCCATTATTCTCGAAACCGCTCATTGCTGCTTGCAGCTATATTTGGTGTTGTGTTCTCTTAAATGTACAAGTACTTACCCAGTTATCTCGAACCTGAAAAAAGCCTGTTGAAACAAAGAAGGTTAATCCAGGAGTTCTTAGGCTCCTATAATTCAAACCTAAGTGGCGTAGTCTGCAAGGTTAATAACTTTATTACAGTGGTTTATACAACAATTACGCACCCCGCACTTTATTGTGCAATTGATATTTTATTGTTGTTAGAGCCATTTGTGAACAAGTTAAGAGGTGTCATTATTCCATCAAACAAATTGACACAGTTAAATGTGACTCAGTCGGCAGTAGCTCACATATTTTTGGCGTAGTCGGCAGGACTGGGTTAAGAGAACAACACCAACCAGGAGAAACTGAACTGTTATATTTTGTTTTTTGATTTCTTGTCTGCATTGATAAAAAGTAGTAACAATGATGATGATGCCGGTCTATCCAGGTGCGCCATGGTTACCCAGGTTCGGGGGAACAGAAGGTGAGGGAAAGTATAGGGAATGGAAAGAGCAAATACAAGGGTTATTAGGTACGCAGGATTTGACTGAAGCCAGGAAAGTAGCTGTAGTAATAAAAGCATTGACAGACGAAGCCAAACGGCAAATCAGCGTAGTGGATGAGGCAGACCGAGACACTGTGGTAAAAATATTCAAATATCTTGACACTCTATACAAGGAAACGGTACCCATCTCACAGATCAGGTCAGAGTTTTATGGCTGCACCCAGCGGGGAGGAGAGGGTGTACAATCATTCATTTTGAGGCTTAGAGAGCTCTATTGCAGGCTGCGGCGAGACGACTCAGACGCCGCCCCTTCCGAAGCCATGCTCCGAGAACAGTTGCTTATGGGACTTTCCGAGGGAGCCCTTGGCCAAGCTTTACGCATATATGCTCGACGACATCCAGAGGAAGACTTTGCCGCATTACGCACGGAGGCCCTCCTATTAGACACTGAACATGGAGGTACGAGAAACGCGGAAATATCCTGCCATGCTGTTAACCCTATTAATGTTCCCAAACCCCCACAGGACTCTGCTTGGAAGGAAAACCTAAAACGAGAAATCATGGACGATGTGAAAATGCAAATGCAAGGCCTAACCAAGGAACTCTTGAAGGAGCTTCGACCACTCCTCCCGCCTCCAACCGCTCCACGACCACCTACTCCACCTCGACAGGAACGCCGTTACGAGTCATTCCAGCGCAACGAATGGGATGAGGGAGGTAGGCCCATATGTCGCCATTGTAAGCAGCCAGGACACATAGCTAGGTTTTGCAGAGCTGACCGTGCACAGTTAAACTAAAGCGCCCTGTCGCTGAGGTCCGAGCAACAGGGGTTGAACACTCACTCGAGGAGTCCAGGGCTACTGATGTATTTGTCGGACAATGTCCGACCATTGGGGTGACAATAGAGGGGGTTCACTTGCAGGGGTTATTAGACACGGGGTCACAAGTTACACTAATGCAGCAAAGCCTATTTGATGAAAATTTCTCGCAAGAAAAGTTGGGCAAAAAGCCACTTGTTTTCACCCTAAGAGCCGCAAATGGTCTTGATATACCTTATACTAGCTATGCAGTCTTGGACATGAATTTGGAAGGGGTGGAACTAGTAGGGAGGGGGGTCGTAATTGTCAAAGATGAGCACTGTACACAACCTTTACTTATTGGCATGAACGTTGTGCAAGCGTGTTGGTACACATTGTTTAAATGGCCTGGGAGGTCTGCTTTTCCTCTCCCACAGAAGAGGACTCTCTGGAGAGACGCTTTCGCCGCCTGCAGGAGGGTGGAGGCAGTAACCAAGGAGGATGGGTCCCTGGGTTACGTGTGGCCGGTAGGCCACCAGCGGATACGAGTCCCAGCCAAAAGCGAAGTGGTGGTGTGGGGGCGGACCTGGAAAGGACCAAGCGGAACCGATTATGAAGCCCTGATGGAGGCCTTACCAGACGGCGGGGATCTTGGAGTAGCCCATGCCCTGGTCACGGTGAGAGGTGGCCGCGTTCCAGTGCGGATCTGTAACCCCCACGCCTACAGCCTGTTCGTGGGACGCCACCAGAAGTTAGGACGATTGTATCCAGTCGATGAGGCCGACATCCGGGGACGCAGGGACCTGAACCTGTCCTTGAGGGCCAATGGAGAAGTAGAAGTGTCCTTTGTGAGTGTGGAAGATGACGAACCAACGCCGGACTTACCTGAGGAGATGCGGGCGCTGGCGGAGCGCACTGACCTACCTGGAGAGCAACAGGAGGAGTTGCGGGCGATGTTACACAAATGGAAGAGGGTGTTCGCAGTCCATGACGAAGACTTCGGTCGAACCGATACCGTGCAACATCAGATACCTACCGGAGACGCTGCACCGATACGGGAGAGGCACCGACCGTTACCCCCGTCCATGTATAAGGAAGTGAAGACCCTATTGAGCGACATGCTGGAGAAGGGCGTCATTGCAGAGAGCTGCAGTCCATGGGCCGCACCCATCGTCCTAGTCAAAAAGAAAGATGGCAGCTGGCGGTTCTGCGTGGACTATAGGAAGCTGAATGCCGTGACCCATAAAGACGCCTTCCCCCTGCCGAGGATCGAGGAGACGCTGACCAGTCTGACCAAGGCCCAGTGGTTCTCCACGCTTGACTTAGCCAGCGGCTACTGGCAGGTGGGGATGGACCCCCGCGATCGAGAGAAAACGGCTTTCACGACCCCTTTGGGGCTATTCGAGTTCCAGCGAATGCCATTCGGGCTGTGTAATGCACCAGCCACCTTCCAGAGACTCATGCAGCAGTGTTTGAGTGGTCAGGTGATGGAATCTCTTTTAGTATATCTTGATGATATAATCGTATATTCACCTGACTTCTCCTCCCATCTGCAGCACCTCGACCAAGTGTTCCAGCGGTTATGGAAACACGGACTGAAGTTACGACTGGACAAATGCAAACTGTTGCAAGAGGAGGTAAAGTTCTTAGGTCATATCGTTGACCGAGAGGGGGTGCGTCCGGACCCCGAGAAGTTGGCTGCTGTGAGGGACTGGTCACCCCCCACTACTGTGCGCGAGGTCCGCGCGTTTCTGGGTCTCGCGGGTTATTATCGCCGTTTCGTGTCCTCCTTTGCTGCCATTGCGAGGCCGTTGAACAGCTTATTAGTAGGTATCCCCAATGATGTTAAGTCCCATTTATGTAAAATAGTATGGACCCCTGAATGCCAAACGTCTTTTGACGCGCTAAAAGCTGCCCTTACGCAGGCCCCGGTGTTGGCCTATGCTGATGATGACCAACCCTTTGTGGTGTACACTGGCGCGAGTGGCCGTGGGCTAGGAGCGGTCCTAGCCCAGGTCCAAAATGGACAAGAGCGCGTAATCGCTTACGCAAGCCGGAGCCTCAACCCCACCGAACAGAACGATGCCAACTATAGCTCCTTCAAACTAGAACTTTTAGCCCTTAAATGGGCGGTGACGGAAAAGTTTAAAGATTATTTGACCGGTGCCCAATTCACCATTTTCACTGACAATAATCCAGTAGCACATCTTCAGACGGCTAGATTAGGAGCGGTGGAACAGCGGTGGGCGGCTCAGTTGGCAGCATTCACCTTTGAGATTAAATATCGGCCTGGGAAAAACAATGCCAACGCGGACGCGTTATCTAGGTTCCCTATACAAACCGGTGTTGTGGGGGCCATAGAGCTGACACCAGCAGCTCTGCGAGATGGGTGGGCAAGGGACGAGTGGCGCGAAACGCAGAGTCGGGACCCCGATATACAGATGGTAAAAAGGTGTGTGGAGCAGAGAAGACCCCCGACTGCGGCGGAGAGGAGGGGTCACGGTGGCGCAGTCGGTAGCGCTGTCGCCTCACAGCTAGAAGGTCCTGGGTTCGATTCCCGCCAGGGACGCTGTGGGCGCTGGGGGCGTGTTCTCTCCTCCACGTCATCGGCGCCCATACCCTAGGTGGGGTTGGTGAAAGGGCCTACTCTGTGTGGAGTTTGCATGTTCTCCCCGTGTCTCCTAGGGTAGTTAATACCCTCACAAAAACATGTAGTAATCCTGGTCACTATACTGCCTCCCCCTGGTCAGCCGGGGCGCCTGATGGAGGAGAAGGGAACTGGTTGGAATAACGTGTTCCTTCCACGCGCTATGTCCAACCAGGGAAACTCCCCCCTGTCGGGTGATAAGAAGCGGCCTGCTTGCTCCTCATGCATTGAAGGAGGCATGAGCTTCAGCTTGGGCTCTCCCTAGGCTGGCAGAGGGTAGGTAGTGCCCAGGATTACATAGGCAATTGGCACTGGGTGAAAAAATGTGGGTTACAAAATCGTGGGATAAAAATTATAGAAAAAAAAAAAAAAAGGAGAGGAGGGGTTGGACACCGGAGGCTCGACAGTTGTTGCGGCAGTGGACCCGATTAAAAGTGAAAGACAATGTACTGTACCGTCAGGTGACTGATCAATATACTCGAGAAGAATATTCACAACTTATTTGTCCAGGATTCCGACGGGAGGAAGTATGGAGAGGACTACATGTGGCTGCGGCGCACGCTGGAGTGGAGCGGACCTTGGCGCAACTCCGGCGCCGCTTCTATTGGCCTGGGATGGAGGGGGCGGTGCGTCGGTTCCAGCAGGGTTGTGTCGCCTGCAGCCTGCAAAGAGACAGGTTAGAGCCTCGGGCCCCCTTACAGCCGTTTGAAGTGTCCTTCCCGTTAGAAGTAGTGGCCATAGACTTCCTCACTCTAGGCCGGCCCCATGACGCATGGCAGAACATTCTAGTCGCTACTGATTTATTTACTAGGTATAGTTGGGCCATTTCGACCCGAGACCAGACTGCGCCTACCACTGTCCGGGCCCTTTGGACCCATGTTATACAGCCATTTGGTTGTCCGGCTCGGTTCCATTCGGACCGAGGTCCCAATTTCGAGTCCGAACTTATGCAGAATTTGTGTAAAACCTATGGTATTAGTAAAAGTCGCACTACACCTTACCACCCGGCTGGTAACGGCGGGGTGGAGAGGTTTAATCAGACCCTCCTTAATATGTTGCGCTCACTAGAGGCTGATAAACAGGGTCGTTGGACTGAACACTTACCAGAATTAGTTCATGCGTATAATAATACAGTACATGGTGCCACTGGTTATGCCCCTGCATTTTTGATGTTCGGTCGCCATTTACGCCGTCCTGTAGACGTAGAACTGGGGGTACCGGACTCGCAACGTCGAGTGAGGGTGGGCGATTGGGTACAAGACCACCAGCAACGCATGGTGGCAGCTTATCGAGCGGCGAGCCAGAAAATGGGGGCGGCAGCCGAGCAGCGTAAGCGAGTCTATGACCGCAGGGCCACTGTCAATCATCTATTACCAGGAGAGCGAGTTTGGGTCAGAAATAGGAATCGCCAAGGACAGGGAAAACTGGGCCCCTGGTGGGACCCCGAGCCTTTTGTGATCATTGAGCCAATAGGAGATGCAGGATTGGTGTACCGCATACGGCCCGAGAAGGGGGGGGCGAGATCGAACAATTCACCGTAATGCTTTGAAAGTGTGTGTAGCTCCTAGGACGATGGCCGAGAGCCCGGCGTCCGTTCCAGAGGACGTAGCCCTGGAGACCACCTGGCCCCAGTGTTACGGGTTTGTGCCGGTCCCAGTGGACCAGGGTGGTCTTAGGAGGTCGGCCCGAGCGAACTTTGGACAGCCACCTGCCAGGTACCGTGATGTGTAGGGTCAGCAGGGACTGCTAACGATAAAGTGGGGGGGAATGTGACAGGGTGGAAAACGAGGCATTCTTATTATTTTTTGTTATTTAATTGATGCACTGTACTCATCATCTTAACACCGCTTTTAACCTTGATTGTAATTGGGCACTGTGTATTTATTGAATGGACAATGTTTTCCCCCCGGTCCCCGAGCTACTTGGTACGGTCCAAAATGACAATGACAGTCACCAGCTGATAGATTGACTGACGCAAGGGCGCCGTCACCAGCAGCCAACCACGGCGGAGAAGGGCGCAGCCACACCAGAGCAATGAGAAGAACCGCTCAGTTTAAAAAGGCAGCAGAGAGAGAAGGATGCAGTGAGGAGCCGTGAGGAGTGTGCGAGAGAGGACGAGGAAAGACGGGAGAGCGCGTGCTGCCAGCCATTGAAGGCCGAACAAACATTGTGGCAGACGGCTCCATTGTTACCTTGACCCGTGGAAGACGTTGTGTGCAGAGGGGAAGGAGAGGAAAACAGCAGCAGTGACCAGACCATATAAGGAGCGGCGACAGAGGGCTAAAGTGTTGCACGCGCAACTCCATCAGTAGGCAGCGAAAGCTGCCTTCGGAGTAAGTTTTCGATCCATGCAACACTCGTATTGTGATAGCCACCACTGTAGCAGCCACAGTACCTTGTCTGTGAATAGATGAACTGGCCTATTGTTCCGTACTTCCAGACGGTGATAAAGAAACAGACGAACATTGAAGAGTCCTGGCTGGCTTCCCTCCACTTGTTTTCCCCCAGTATTAGCACACATTGTCTTAAGTATTTATTTGCATTTTAATAGCACCTGCACTTTACTTGTCCATAAGTACTTGATGCACTATTGCTATTATTTGCACAATTGCTGAATTTGCACACTCTGCTATTGGCCGAAGAAAACCCCTGGTGTTGCGCTTGAATTGGCCTCATTCCATATAGTACTGAACAGTGTTGGGAAAGTTCACTTAAAATATGAACTAGTTCAAAGTTCAGTTCACAACTTTTAAAATGAACTAGTTCAAAGTTCAGTTCATAATTCAAAATTTTGAACTAAAGTTCATGGTTCAAAAAATGAACTAGTTCAGTTCTTTTTCGTTCTTTTTTTTCAATATATATTAGTGCTGTCAGGTGATTAAAAATTGTAATCACGATTAATCGCATGATTTGTGTAGTTAATCGCGTGATTAATCGCATATTAATCACATATTTTTAATTGGCTCAAACTTGAATGATGAACTGAAAAGCAGTGCATTGTATTGTATATGGAGCAGGATGCATCCAATATATTATTTATTACTATTACTATACTTTTATTATTTGTTATTTATTTAATTTTATATCCTCTCTGGTGTACATACACAAAGCACCCTATATTTATTATTTCCAGTGGTGTAAAGTAACTAAGCACATTTATTCAAGTACTGTACTTAAGTACAATTTTGAGGTACTTTTACTTTACTAGAGTATTAGCAGTTTTCAGTACTTACTTACTTCTACTCTACATCTCAGAGGCAAATATTGTACTTATTTTTAATTACTTGAAAACTTGAGTTACTAGTTACTTTGTAGATTTTACAAATACATGAATCACTTCAGCCCTACCGAAAATAGCCGATCTACAAGCTCACAACAGGTCACGGTGCAACACAGTGAGCTTGTAGATCTGCTATTTTCTAAAGATTTTCACTCATCTTGGGGGGGGGCTGGGGGCTTGTCAAAGTGAGTGTATGACACTGTTAACATCAAAAGCCAGGTGCAGAAGTCCACTTTTAATGCCAAAATATTGGGTCGGACGTCCAGACTACAATACGTTCATTCAGAGGTTCGGGGGCCGGGGCTACCGTCCTAAAGTCGGCTGTAGGCTACGGTGCTACCTACGACGCATCAGCCACGGACATGTTGTTGTGACATCCCAAACTCATTTCGCCGTTCCGCAGTGTTTACTTATTAATTCAGCCCAGCTTCAAGTTAATTTTGTCGGCAGTGAAGCCAAGGAAACAACACCGATACTTTGGAAGAGACACAAGTCAACTTCCAAATGCTTGTGGCCGGGAAATGATCTTCGCAGAGCGGATAAAGTGTCAGCTCTTCGCCCTGGCCGAGTGGCCGTAACTGTCTGTGCTGCTCACTAGCTGTCGCTGCAATGAGACTGTTCACTCGGACTTCGCGCTGCGCACATGAATTTGAGGCTTGCTTTTCGCCTTGCTTTTCTCTTTTTTTGGCTGATGGTGCGTTCAAGATGCCTCGGAAACAGAGAATAGGATGAAATACAACATGACAAACCGATGTAACCATGGAAATTTGGGACACTCTTGAACGAAGTTAAACTGTGAGAGAACGCCGTTCACAAACGCCAGAATGAACGCGTTCACGATAACGTTCATCTAGCGGATATACAGTACGTTCAGTTCACGTTCGCCCAAAATATGAACGAGTTCATGAACGATCGTTCATTGAACGCGTTCAGGCACAACACTGGTACTGAATGCACTTTAGATAAGCACCGCACTTTACTTTTATAAAAGTATTGTTGCCTATTTTGCTATTTATTGTGTGTTCTTACTATCATTGTTGTTTGCCATTGTTTTGCATTTTAGTTAGTTAGAGGCGCCATAGGAGGTTAGGGTTTATATTTTAGGATTGTTTATTTTTGTATATGTTTTAAAGGAACAGAGGCCTCTTGTATTAGGGAATTCTTTAATAAATGTATGTTCATCCCTTTTTATCCGTTGTGTGGTTTCAGTTCCTCCTTGGTTTTATTGGTGTTGTGTTCTCTTAAATGTACAAGTACTTACCCAGTTATCTCGAACCTGAAAAAAGCCTGTTGAAACAAAGAAGGTTAATCCAGGAGTTCTTAGGCTCCTATAATTCAAACCTAAGTGGCGTAGTCTGCAAGGTTAATAACTTTATTACAGTGGTTTATACAACAATTACGCACCCCACACTTTATTGTGCAATTGATATTTTATTGTTGTTAGAGCCATTTGTCAACAAGTTAAGAGGTGTCATTATTCCATCAAACAAATTGACACAGTTAAATGTGACTTAGTCGGGAGTAGCTCACACACGCAGTTATTGTACACGGGTCATTACTAGTATTCGGTGCCATTTGTGTCCCCATGATGACATAATACAGCATAGCTTCTGTAAAATATGCAAAAACACTAATTCCATAAAGCTTATCTCACACTGTTAAAGGCTCTCTACCATAGAACACAACGATATGTACCTCAAGCTGAATTTAATATAAAACTAGAAAAAGTGCTACTCGGAGCACAGGTCTCCGCCAGGTCAGGTAGGTTAGTGTGGCCTCCTGGTGGCGCTATAATAGGCTAATGTGAAAAGGGTGCCATTTCTTCTTAGGCCTTTCACGGCAATCGGACACTGCATTCATGATGATTGAAGCATTTTGTTCCAAAAATGTGTTTTACTAAATTAGACCTGCTGGTGGCGCTATAACAGGCCACGGTGAAAAGTGTGTAATTTCTTAACTTCACAGAAATTGCAGGCTGCGTTCATGATTTGAGGCATTTTGTTCAAAACGGACCTATCCTGCACACTTTGGAATTAAGCCAATGTTAGCCAATTAGGATGGAAAATGAAATATCAGACACATCCGTCTTGATCACATGACTATAGAGATACTGTGTACCAATTTGCGGGATTTTTGGACAGAATCTGAAGGAGTAATAGCAAAAAAAATGTTTGACAAAAGTCAGCTTCCGGGTGGCGCTCTAAAAGGCGGATGTGAAAAAGGTCGGTACAGTAATAGGTAAAAACGCAAATCGGCCTGTTATAGCGCTACCATGAGGCTGATTTGAAAACAAATCAAGTGCCATTTCTTCCTCCGCCTATTGGGAATATGCGTGCAAAATTGCAATGAAATCGCACGCTGCGTTCATGATTTTAGGCATCTTGTTCAAAACAAACCAATCGTGCTAACTTTGGAAGACAATATTAGCCAATCAGGTTAGAATCTGGAAAATCAGACTGATCTGTGTTGATCACATGACTAGACATACTGTGTACAGATGTGCGTGATGTTTCGACAAAATCTGTAGGAGTGATATCAAAATATGTGTTTTCCAAAAATTGCCGTCCTGGTGGCGCTATAACAGGCCAATCTGAAGAATTCGGGGCAGAGTTTCGGCTTTGGCATCCAGGGAGTGTGTGTGCACAGTTTCGCAGCGACCGGGCCAACAGGGCCGGAGATTAGCTGTTCACAGACAGACGGACACACGGACGGACGGACAGGGTGCAAAACATAGTCTCGGCCATGCCTTTCGGCCTGGTGGAGACAATTATATAAAATAAATATGTGTATATATTTGTTTTAATCATGAAGCGTTCTGGTTTGTGGTTACATTATCTCATATCACACTTTATTCATTGAAACAAACAATTTGCATCATAAACAGTCATAGATTCAGAGGAATGCACAGTATGTCTCTAAAATGTATCCTGTATAGAATTAGTCCATTCAGCCTTTCAGAACATGCACTATATCAGCAAACATTGGTCTTAAGGTAATAGGCGAAAGCAATTCTATAAAGGAGCCTTTAATCTGACTGACTCTATGTATACAGTATAACTATCTTCTACTACCATACGGTATTGTACTGCAATTCTGTCACCATGGACTTGCCGCTTTAGGTTGCTTAGGACAGTGGTTCTCAAACCTTTTCCCCCCAAATGAATATGTATTTCCCGCGGACCCACATCTGAAAATGTTTTGTGCCAGGGAAACCCATTCAAGATTTGTGTTGTTTCAAACATGTATACACACACACACACACATTTTTTTATAGCCGACGTATTGTATATGGATTAACCTGATTAAACTGATCTTGATGCTATATTAATTATTTATCTGGGCACCCCCTGGAACCCCATCAAGGACCCCTGGCCGATGGCCTGGCCGACACAGCCCAAGTAGAATTATGCTTTACCATTTTATCCTGAACATAAGTGAGGACCAATTATATGAAGATAGGCTGAAAATGGGTGAAGTTGTCCTGTAACAAATATGTTATATTATAACCTCATTTGTGTTGCTTAGCTATAGATTGCCTTTAGTTATTAAACAAGAGATGTTGTCAGTGATAAAACATATCACTTTATTTGTTGTACAGTCTAACAGAAACAAAAACAAAATATTTTAGAAACAGAAATAGAAAATAATTGTATTAATGCAAACTATTTAGCCTACAGTTTCAAATGGCATCTTTAAAAGTGTCACTATCTGCGTTGTTCTGCTTCCCTGTTGTTTTCTTGTTGTGTTCCTTGTTTCTTAATTATAGTTTTTGCGAACGCAGCGGAAGGAGGCGAAGGCGCGCCTCCGCGCAAGTGGAGCTTACTATGACACCGTGCTCGGCTTGTGTCTCTGTGTGTGTGTCTGTGTGCATTATGTGTGCACTGCCTGTGTGCAGCCAAGTAAATGTCCAATATAGACGTACCATACATCAAATGAAAGGTCTTTGAAAACTGAACACACCTGTCAAGGTTGTGTTTAAGCCCGCCCCTTCCCCCGGAAGCCACGCCCCGGAGAAGCCTCCTAAAAACTCCCCATTGAAACCCCATGTTAAATGAAAAGTGCCCGAATCGCTCCAAAACTTTTTCTAACCCCCCTAAGTGGGGGTCTACGAACAAATACTTCGGGCTCGGATTTTGGCTCCGCCCCCCGGAAGTGGGTGAAACAGGCACTTCAAACACTTTGTTGAATTGTTCAAAACCATTAAAAGTTTTTTTTTTGTTAATTTGTATTTTTCTAAGATGCTCCTATGGGCTTAAATTAGTGCCAATAATATTTTGTACTTGTAAAAATAATTTGTATTTGTAAACACATTTTGCATTTGTAAAAAAAATATTTGTACTTGTAAAAATAATATGTACTCGTAAAAATATTTTTTGCATTCGTAAAAAAAATATTTGTACTCGTAAAAATAATATGTACTCGTAAATAAAATATTTGTCTTTGTAAATAAAATATTTGTATTCGTAAATAAAATATTTGTCTTTGTAAAACAAAGTTTTGTATTCGTAAGATAAAAATGTGTGTTGTAATTGTAGAATTACATTTACAATGAACATTGTGAGCAGAAAAAAACAACAGCTTGCTCGCTCGAAGATCTGTTCTGGATTGCAAAACTTTATTTTTGGCAGTCTGCACTTCCGGGTCTGAGCCAATCACGTGAGGCCTTTTCCACTACCCAATCATAAAGCTCCATAGGTCTCCATGGCAACATGGCAAACGTGGTTGCCATGTTGCAACCCCAAGAGTTTTAACTGCAACATAATTCCATTGCTCAGGAAATAAACAACGGATTACAATAATATAACATTCCCTATAATCAGTAACATGTAGGTGATACCTATGTCTATCAAATATGGTTTTATTGAAAGGCAATCAAAGGCTAGATGGAGTTTAGAAAGCAAACAGGTCATGTCTGGGGGCCTCAGTGCGGCTGCAGAGTTTGATTGAGTGTGAGACTAGGACCCACATGCCATATGTCAAAATGAGCGGCTTCATCGGGAATCGTGCGCGTGTATTTTGCTAAGAGATTGGTTACATAGTTTAATTGATATTAATTTATTAGTGCATTAAATTTCCCCATCCACTTTAATGGGAAAATTAAAAAACTTGATTTCAAGTATTTTTTTTCAGAAACTGTAAGGGCTAGAGTTACAAGACTTGGAGGGGAGGTTCATAATTTAATCCGAAATTATCAAAAAAAGATATACACGAGTCGGCCTTGTGGTGGCGCTATAAAAGCCCCCTTTACGTTTTGGCCTATAACTCTTGAACCGTTTCCCTAGATTCCTTGGGTCATGACGCAACTCCCCATATAGGCCACGCCCATTTGCGTCAGGATACATTTTCCGCCATTTTGAATTTTCTTCAAAACACACTTTTAGCTCCTCCTCCCACATATTTTGTCCAAATTTCACAAAAATCGTTACACATGATCTCTGGCCCCATGCGATAAACATATCCAAACGGCATTTTGATAATCCTTGCTGTTCGTCCGTAAATGGCTTCCAAAGTTAGTGGGAGGGGCCTGTTTTACCAAAAATGCCAGAAATCACGAACGAAACGTCCGGTCAATCCCAAATTTACATCACATGTCGAGGGTGGTTTACTCAACGAATCCCCAAAAGCATTTCCACTTTGACCCATAGGGGGGCCTCACAAATGCACAAAACGTAACCGTTTGATGCAAAAACATGATTTTTGGGGGGAAAATTCTTTCAAAATGTAATAAAAGCGATATCAGGAGTGACGTGACAATATGATTGGCCCGTTACATTTGTGGGCGGGGCCTATTTATTTAGTGGGAGGGGCCTATTTCTTAAAATCAAAACAGCACGTATCACGAAGGCAGGATCCGATCGGCACCCGATTCGAATGGCACGTCGCGCGGCCTGCGACGGTATTCCTCCCGGCGTATCCCTCGAGTCCCGGTGGCCGAGACCCGCGACCGGCGTCGGCACAACCACACTTTGCAATATCCCAGAATTGCTACGCGTCTAGTTTTTATTAAAGTTGGAGACCTTGCACGGTAGTGGAATGTTCGGTCTATGAGTAGAGCAGCCCGCGTGTCAAATCGTTAGAGAGGGGGAAAAAAGTCACTTAACACTCTGGACCACCCTATAGTTGCATTACCTAGTTACTTTTAGTTAGCAGAAACAAAATAGCAGTTTCATGTTTTTGGTAAAAATGTACCTTTGAGAAAATGACGTGAACAAACACGGCTGTATTTGGGTAGGTTCTTGAACGTTAAATCTTTGTGTGGTACAGCTGAGATCCAAGCCATACTACGTCTCTTGAATAGCCTACATTGTTAGCCTCACACTGTATTCAATCTTGAAGAGGAGAGCTGCGACAGCTTTCTCATAGACCAGCCACACATGTGCAGTGTGCAATATCACTATGTAGTCGGCAAAGAAGTTAATGTTTACAAACACAAACCACTGTCACTCTCTAGTCTTAAGCGTGTCTCTATGTACAGTCTGACCCCTCAAGGGCTGTAGCATCGAAAAGGTAGGCGTGGCGAAGTTTTGGTGACGCGACGTTGGTACACCCTATAGGTCAGTAGCAGTGCTGTCAAGCCTATAATGCTGGAGGAGGAGGGGGTGGGGGCTTTTTTTGTAAAACAGGCCCCTCCCGCAAATTTTGGAAGCCATTTATGGAAGAACCGTATGGACTATCAAAATTCGGTTTGGAGATGTTTATCGCATGGGTCCAGAGATCATCTGTACCGATTTTTGTGAAATGTGGACAAAATATGTGGGAGGAGGAGCTAAAAGTGTGTTTTCAAGAAAATTCAAAATGGCGGAAAATCTATCCTGGCGCAAATGGGCGTGGCCTATATGGGGAGTTGCGTCATGACCCAAGGAATCTAGGGGAAAAAGGTTTTTATTTTACGACCTACGGTTCAAGAGTTATAGGCCAAAACGTAAAGGGGGCTTTTATAGCGCCACCACAAGGCCGACTGGTGTATATCTTTTTTTGATAATTTTGGATTAAATTATGAACCTCCCCTCCAAGTCTCGTAACTCTAGCCCTTACAGTTTCTGAAAAAAAAATACTTGAAATCGAGTTTTTTAATTTTCCCATTAAAGTGGATGGGGAAATTTAATGCACTAATACATTAATATCAATTAAACTATGTAACCAATCTCTTAGCAAAATACACGCCCACGATTCCCGATGAAGCCGCTCATTTTGACATATGGCATGTGGGTCCTAGTCTCACACTCAATCAAACTCTGCAGCCGCACTGAGGCCCCCAGACATGACCTGTTTGCTTTCTAAACTCGATCTAGCCTTTGATTGCCTTTCAATGAAACCATATTTAATAGACATAGGTATCACCTACATGTTACTGATTATAGGGAATGTTATATTATTGTAATCCGTTGTTTATTTCCTGAGCAATGGAATTATGTTGCAGTTAAAACTCTTGGGGTTGCAACATGGCAACCCCGTTTGCCATGTTGCCATGGAGCAATATATATATATATATATATATATATATATATATACATACACTTTTATTTTTAAGTCCTAAATCTACTTCCGCTTCTGTTCTAGTCTTTACAGTATCTTTGATTAAGATCGAGAAATGAAAGAATGAAAAAGCAAAACCCTGTTTTCTTACGTTTCATTTTTTATTTTTTATTGAAGAATGAAAAAGGTTCAAGGTTCAAGGTTCAAGGTCTTTATTAGTGTCCCAAAAGGGCAATTGGGTTTACAGCAAAGAGGTAGTAGTAGTTTAAAACATACAGACAGTACAGGACAACAAGGACGTGGGACATCATTGCATAAACAGAAACCTGGGCGCTCTAGTGCAAGTATAGAAAGACAATAAAAAATAAAAATACAGGCTACATCTAGAAAGTGCTTCGATATAAAGTGCTGGCATAAAGTGCTTGTTCGTGCACCGTTATCAGACACAATAAAAGCTCTGTCCAGAAAAGTGCTATGATATAAAGTGCTGGCATAAAGTGCTTAGTTATACACCATTATCATCATCATCATCATCATCATCATCATCATCATCATCATCATCAACACCAACATCATATCATTCTTTACCTGTTCCTAGCAGCGTTGTCTGCATGAATCGAGGCAGGTACAAAAGAGTGTTTATACCTGTTATTTCTAGCACTAGAGGCCTCTAGACGGCGGCCAGATGGCAACATCCTATACTCTGCCTTCAGTGGATGAGCACTGTCCTGCTGAATGGCCCTGGTCTTCATAATCAGCTGTCTATTGTAAAAAGGGTCCAGGCTCTCCAACTGGATGCCAGTGATTTTGGAGGCGGTTCTCACAATCCTTCTAAGAGAGTTTTTGTCTTTAATAGTGAGGTTACCATACCAACATATAATGGAGAAAGAGATGACAGAATGAACATAGGCACTGTAAAACAGTTTCATCAGGTCTCTGTTGACGTTAAATCTGGCTAATTTCCTTAGGCAGAAAAGACGTTGCTGGCCCTTTTTACACAGCATCTCAGTGTTAGCATCAAACTTCAGTTTGCTGTCGATAATCGTGCCCAGGTATTTATAGTTAGGCACAATTTCCACTGGCTGGCCACAGATATCAGTGTTCTGAGTGGGATGGGGACCACGTCTGAAATCAATACAGAGCTCTGCGTATTTTATAATGAAGCGGTTGTCGTGATTACTGCGGCAGTCGTCCGTGTACAAAATAAACAGGAGAGCAGAAAGAACACATCCCTGTGGCGAACCAGTGGAGGTGGACAGAGGGCTAGACACTGTGTCATTAACCTTTACACATTGGGATCTGTTGGTCAAGAAGTCAAGGATCCAGCCTACCAGACATGGATCTACCCTGAAGTTGTTCATTAGTTTCTCAGCTAGAACATGGGGCTGGATTGTATTGAACGCCGAGGAAAAATCAATAAAAAGCAACCTGGCATGCTTTTTACTGCCCTCAAGATGTTTTAGAACTAGGTTAAGAAGAGTGGCAGTTGCGTCCTGTACCCCTCTGCCTTTCCTGTATGCAAACTGGAAAGGGTCAAGAAGGCTCTCAGTTTTGGCCACAAGCTTGTGTTTAGTAAGCGACCACCGATGTGGTCCGGGCCTGAACTTTTCCGTGGGTTGCACTTTTTGAAGCAGTTGATCACGTCCTGCTCGTTAAAGAAAGACCTGGAGGGGGGGACTTAGATACCCACGGTTTAGAGTTTGGGTACACTCTGATAGTTTTCTCTGGGATAACAATATTCTCGCAGTACAATGACCAGCTAGTGACAACCTCAGTCAGTTCATTGATGTCGGCAGAGGACTCAGAGAACATGTCCCAATCTGTGTCTTCAAGGAGGCCCTGGAGGGTCTCACAGGCGTTGTTATCTTTCCAGTCCTTAACACGGATGTTCTGCACTTTGCCACGTTTTAGAACAGTGCGGTAGACAGGGACACGGTGCACACAGTTATGATCGGAGGCTCCAAGGGGCGGGAGGGGTACAGATTTGTATGCATCTTTGACATTACCAAAACACATGTCTAAGGTTTTGTTGGACCTAGTTGGACGTTACGTATTGGTGGAAGTCTCTGAGAGTCTTTTTCAGGGACACATGGTTCATGTCGCCGAGAATGAGATTTGGTGCGTCAGGAGAGATTAATTGTAGTTTCTGTACAACCCTGAGAATTTGCTCACAGGCGCTAGCCTCATTAGCTTTTGGATGTATATACACGACTGTAACAAATATCTGTGGGAACTCCCTCGGCAGATATGCTGGCCGCAGAGAGACAGAGAGCAATTCGACATCAGGGGTACACAAACTGTCCCTAACAATGACAGATTTGACGTTGCACCAAAGCTCATTGATATACAAGCATACCCCCCCACCAATTGACTTGCCCGTAACTGCGGCGTCCCGGTCCAAGCGAAAGGGAGTTCCAAAGCCATCGATCTCCAGATCGGTGGCCAAGTCACGTTCAGATAGCCAAGATTCCGTGAAGGCTAGAATGCAGGAATTCTTGAAGTCATGGTTGCAGCGGATTAGAGCGTGCAGCTCGTCGGATTTGTTCCGAAGGGACTGCGCGTTGGAGAGGATGATGGAAGGCAGCGGGATGCGGGAAAGGGGCTGTGTCTTCCTCAGGCGAGTGCCTCCTCTTCTCCCACGCTTTCTGACCCGTTTTCCCGTCCAACGGGCTCCGGAGGGGTCGCGGGGTGTCACTAGTTCCGCAGGGTTCGGCCGGATCAGGTCCGCGGGTGGTTCCTGAATGTTGCTCCAGCGAAGTAGCTGCTCCGTGGTGTATTGGGTTCGAGCTGGCCGATTGGGAGACAGTAGTGAGTGACCCAGGCTCCATGTCAGCTACGACACCAGCAACGCTAAAAGCAGAGCGAGTAGATCCATAAGTAAGGTCCACAGCCCGGGCTAGAAGGTATACAAGCTCTGTCCAGGCCAGGTCCAATCCGACGGAGTGTTCCTGCTCTAAGGCTAGAGAGTTCAGGCTCTGTACGGAGAAAGTTGCTCAGACTAGTTTGGCGGCTAGCCGATAGCCGTTAGCAGGTCTCTGTATCTCCTGTCGGCGACCGTGTTCCCCAGGTCTAGGCTAAAAACGAGCCACACTGGGGGGAAGTTGGAACACTCCAGTCCGACGGAGTGTTCCTGCTCTAGACTAGAGAGTTCAGGCTCTGTACGGAGAAAGTTGCCCAGACTAGTTTAGCGGCTAGCCGATAGCCGTTAGCAGGTCTCTGTATCTCCTGTCGGTGACCGTGTCCCCCAGGTCTAGGCTAAAAACGAGCCACACTGGAGGGAAGTTGGAAGAACGATGTCTTAACGGTGCACTTAGACCATAGGTTTCGTTGTTAGCATGGACATAAAAGACATAGACGACATAAAACGTATAACAATAAACAATACAATAAACAATAAAAATGCAACACGGGAGCGAACGGGAGCGAAAGAACCGACACGACCCTAAATGAAAAAAGAAAAATGAAAAACGAGCGCAACGGGTGGTTTTCCGTTTGTGGTTTCCAAAAGAAAATCCAACTGCCAGAACGTACACGGACCATCTTGGCCTAATAGGTTACTATCGTAGTTTCTGTAGGAATTTTGCGACAGTTGTGGTGCCTCTCACTAACCTACTTAAGGCTAAGGCACAGTTTGTCTGGTCACCCGCTTGCCAGGAAGCATTTGAGCAGGCTAAATTGCTCTTGTGTACCGCTCCTGTTCTGGCGGCTCCACGTTTAGACAGGCCATTTAAAATCTACACTGATGCCAGTCATGTGGGGGCGGGGGCCGTACTGATGTAGGAAGACAATCTAGGAATAGATAAGCCTGTTAGCTTTTATTCCAAGAAATTCAACTCTTACCAGTTAAATTACTCAGTCATAGAAAAGGAAGCATTGGCTTTGATTTTAGCTTTACAACATTTTGACGTTTATGTGTGTTAAAAACTCATATGTTGATACCAAAATAATCAAAATCCAATCGCAATCCAGGTCAAAATACACATAAAATGTCTTTCCCCAGCAGCCATTTTGGAAAGTGGCAGCCATATTGTTTCTTTTTTTTTGCGTGGCTAACGGGGGGAGGGGGCGGGGAGGAGTCAAAACTATATTCTGATGCCAAAATAATCAAAATGGGATGATCCAATCAAAATCCAGGTCAAAATACACATAAAATGCCTTTTGCCTGAAGCCATTTTGGAAAATGGCAGCCATATTGCCATATTGTTTTTTTTCCGCGTAGCTAACGGGGGGAGGGGGCGGGGGAGTCAAAACTATATGTTGATACGAAAATAATCAAAATCCAATCACAATCCAGGTCAAAATACACATAAAATGTCTTTCGCCAGCAGCCATTTTGGAAAATGGCTGTCATATTGTTTTTTTTTGCGTGGCTAATGGGCTTTTCTGCAAAAGCAGGTCCTAGGCATTGTTCATGCCAAATTTGGCGCTTGTATCACAAAGTGAACGATTGTAACATAAAAATGGACTTAAGGGCCCTGGCTAATAGGCTTGGTCCGGTGTTCCTTGTGGAGGAAGCCACAGAATCTCCCTAAGGCTCTTATATACCTAATTTATACTTCATCGAACGACCCTTTCGGTTCCGGTCAAACAAAAAGTGACGGATTTTGGAAAAGTGTCGAAACGGAAATATGACAAAGTGTAAATTAGTCTTTAGGCTAATAGTCTGATCATAATTGCTCCCTGTACTGTCTTTGTGAATATAACACCTGTCATGAAATCCATGTCTTTTTTTCTTTCTTTCCCCCCCTTTTTTCATCTCACACAGTACATTGGGGATATATAGATAGAGACAGACAGACAGACAGACGTTCGAGATAGTAATGTTAAAAAAAAAGATACCAAATAGAAGACTTGAGATGTTTTTAATAAAATATGAAAAAAGGGCATTAGGCAAATCAATATATGTTGTATGTTTATTCTGTGTGCAGGCTAATTGAAAAGCCACTTTATGTATGTACGTATGTACGTATGTACGTATGTATGTACGTATGTACGTATGTATGTATGTATGTATGTATGTACACTATACATACCTATATGAGCTTTGCAGTGCATTGGAGTTTATTGATTCCTCCTTCAGACAAAAGGCTGATACAGTGGCTTTAGAGACACGAAGGAATACGATTTCAGAATCATCACCATTTCACACTTGATATCATGATTAAAAACCTTTTGCCAAATTCACCACAATAAAGCTGCATGGTTTCAGTCATGACTCTGTTTCAGTAACAGGTGTTTACAATCAGCCTAAATAGAATAGACTTTTACAGGGCCCAGTTTGGAATTGCAGCCTCCTGAAGGTGTATCTTAAGGGCAGTTTTGAAAGTGAGTAGGGTTTTACACTCCTTTAATCATTTTGGTAGGGCATTCCACATTTGTGTTGTATAGCATGCCCATTGCAAGTTGCTGTACTCTGTCCTCAACCCTGAGCCATCCGAACCTAGCAAAATGAGCAGGGATTAGATGGGCTTTGTGTTTGAGGCCAAGAAGTAGCCTTACCAGTTTGTTTTGGTCAAACGTCTTTGGCTGTTAAAGCCTGATTTGTGTCATGTGTCGTGTCATTGAACGTAGCAGATCTGAAAACAACATGTACTGTAATGCCATGACATGTTGTGAGCTTGTAGATTTGTTATTTCCGTGCCCGCCACCCTGCGACGAGACGCGCAAAAACCACTTGATGCATAAATGACCAAAAAGACCATGTAGATAAACTAGTCTCACTGTGAGGAGGTTAGGAGATAAAGACCATGTAGATAAACTAGTCTCACTGTGAGGAGGTTAGGAGAGAAAGACCATGTAGATAAACTAGTCTCACTGTGAGGAGGTTAGGAGATAAAGACCATGTAGATAAACTAGTCTCACTGTGAGGAGGTTAGGAGATAAAGACCATGTATATAAACTAGTCTCACTGTGAGGAGGTTAGGAGATAAAGACCATATAGATAAACTAGTCTCACTGTGAGGAGGTTAGGAGATAAAGACCATGTAGATAAACTAGTCTCACTGTGAGGAGGTTAGGAGATAAAGACCATGTAGATAAACTAGTCTCACTGTGAGGAGGTTAGGAGATAAAGACCATGTAGATAAACTAGTCTCACTGTGAGGAGGTTAGGAGATAAAGACCATGTATATAAACTAGTCTCACTGTGAGGAGGTTAGGAGGTAATAGTTAATTAAATTAAATTCAACAGGGCTTTATTGACATGAGAAAACACACATTTACCTTAGTCTGGTTCAAGACAAATCTGCCATTGCAAAAAAAAAATGCCCTCGGCAGATTAGGCCTGGCCCCTCTCGATAGAGATTGCATTTCTCTCCCTCCGAAGTTGTGAGGGACCAATCAGGGCCCAGTATGCAAATATGGGAAGGGTTTATCACCAGAGGCATTTGTTTTTATTTGCCCCTCGGAAATGCAGGTTCCACACAGAGATTCCAGACTAATATCTACACAGTGATATTAGTCTGGCCATGCCAGGCTACATACGTTGCCAAAGTAAATGTGGAACCCGTGTTTCCAGGAGGTAAAAACACCAATATAATCTATCTTTAGTGAACATGTGTAGCAGAGTGGAACAACCACTTTCAGTGGCCACTTGTTCACTTTGAGTGAACAACCTCAGCCTGATGGCCTAAAAGTCTAATATCTCCCCCGAGCCATAGGGAATTCCCTTTGGCTTAGTGGTTAAGATGTTGGCTTTCCACGCGGGAGACCCGAGTTTGACTCCTGGGGCGTTAACACATGTACAAACCTAAACAGTCCTAAGACATGTCTAAACCTCCGTACCTCTGTAGACAGATCATTTCCCACAGAGGGTCAGAGGGAGATCCAGGTGTTAAAACCACTGCTCCCATCACAGGCTGCATGGACACCACAGACAGACAGACAGAGTGTTGCTAGGCACATTCACTGAGCTATGATTCAGGTTACTGATTGGCTGGCTGACAGGGTGATTAGAGCCAGACGCGTAGCGCAGTGGTTCTCAAACTTTTTCATGTCAAGGACCCCCAAAATGATATGTATTTGGCCGCAGACCCCCATGTCAAAATATGTTGTTCCAGGGACCCCCCAGAAGCAAATGCTCGCTTTAAAAAAGTATTATATTCAAAGATTTGCAAAAATGTTTGGCACAAAAAGTATTATATTCAAGATTTTTCAAAAATAGCAGATCTACATAGCGCGACACCGAGTGCCGCGCTATGAGCTTGTAGATCTGCTATTTTTGAAAGCCAAAGTAAAGGTTAAAGTGGTTCAAAATATTGTGATGCTAACCCCTGGGGGTCCCCGGACCCCACTTTGAGAACCAATGGCATAGCAGGTTGTTTTCAGCCTGGTTAGAATTCAGGCAGTTCAGTTTAACCACAGAGAAAGAGAGAACGGTTGCTACGGTGATGATCTGACTCCACACACACACACAAACACACACACACACACACACACACACACACACACACACACACACACACACACACACACACACACACACACACACACACACACACACACACACACACACACACACACACACACACACACACGCACTGATGAACAGATAAACATGTAGAGATAGACATTTTAGAAATGATGTTTTGACGTGGTGTTTACCGTAAGTCGTGTTGGAATTTCCATATCAGATTGAAGATATTGCTAACAGCTTCCTGTCAGAATGTGTATGAAAACTTTAAATGTGACCCCACACACACACACACACACACACACACACACACACACACACACACACACACACACACACACACACACACACACACACACACACACACACACACACACAAACCTGATGAAGAGATAAGCATGTAGAGGAGACTTGACGTGTAAAAAACGCAGACGTCAAAGACAGCACTTCTTGTTGAGTGTCAGTTCAGTTCTGTCTCCAGTCAGTCCAGTTCAGTCTTCAGTCAGTCCAGTTCGGTCTTCAGTCAGTCCAGTTCAGTCTTCAGTCAGTACAGTTCCGACTCCAGTCAGTCCAGTTCAGTCTTCAGACAGTCCAGTTCAGTCTCCGGTCAGTCCAGTTCAGTCTTCAGTCAGTACAGTTCCGACTCCAGTCAGTCCAGTTCAGTCTCCAATCAGTCCAGTTCAGTCTCCAGTCAGTCCAGTTCTGACTCCAGTCAGTCCAGTTCTGACTCCAGTCAGTCCATGTCCGACTCCAGTCAGTACAGGTCAGTCTTCAGTCAGTCCAGTTCAGACTCCGGTCAGTCCAGTTCAGTCTTCGGTCAGTCCAGTTCAGACTTCAGTCAGTCCAGGTCAAACTCCGGTCAGTCCAGTTCAGACTCCAGTCAGTCCAGTTCAGTCTTCAGTCAGTCCAGTTCAGACTCCAGTCAGTCCAGTTCAGTCTTCAGACAGTCCAGTTCAGTCTCCAGTCAGTCCAGTTCAGACTCCAGTCAGTCCAGTTCAGACTTCAGTCATTCCAGTTCAGACTCCAGTCAGTCCAGTTCAGTCTCCAGTCAGTCCAGTTCAGACTCCAGTCAGTCCTGTTCAGACTCCAGTCGGTCCAGTTCAGTCTCCAGTCAGTCCAGTTCAGACTCCAGTCAGTCCAGTTCCGACTCCAGTCAGTCAGTTCAGTCTCCAACTGGACTGACTAGAGTTCAGTCTCCAGTCAGTCAAGTTCAGTCTTCAGTCAGACCAGTTCCGACTCTGGTCAGTCCAGTTCCAACTCCAGTCAGTCCATTTCAGTCTTCAGTCAGTCCAGTTCAGACTCCAATCAGTCCAGTTCAGTCTTCAGTCAGTCCAGGTCAGACTCCAATCAGTCCAGTCCAGTTTCCAGTAAGTCCAGTTCAGATACAGTGAAGTCAAGTCCAGCCTCCAGTGAAGTCCAGTCCAGATTCCAGTGAATCCAGTCCAGCCTCCAGTGAGGTCCAGTTCAGACTCCAGTGGGACAGAATCGTGGGCAGACAGAAATGGGTCAAATCCTGATCCTGTTCTTCCTGTTATGGAGTTCAGGTAGGATCCTGGTTTAATGATTATTGGTTTTAAATGGTTGATGATGGTATTTAATCACTCTGTATTTTAGGGTCAAAATGTTTCTTTGACTTGCTGTTACATTCTGACCTGAGAGAAATGTCAGTTTGTCAAGGACTGATCTACTAACTGGTCATAGAGATGTTTTTATTAAGGTTTCGAGGCCGATAGGCTCGAAGCCTTATTGGGATACTAGGCTTTCACTATTCTTCCGCCGCTTTTGCCAGTTCTGGCCTAACCGCGTGGTCACTTTTTATGAAATTCGGCAATATGGTAGAGGGCTATGCCAAACGGCGAAAACCCGAAACTCACAACCATTGGCCAAAGGGTGGCGCTGTAGCACTCAATTGAAATATGCCAACTTTGAACAGGTACAACTCATGCCCTGTTTGACCCACATCCATGAAACTTCGATGCACACATGCGTCTCCTCATGCCTAACAACTTTCACTGTTTGACTTTTGACCTCTGACCTTTAGATCTCCCACCATTTCGAATTCTATGAAAAGCAGTAAAAAGCAGTAAAAAAGACTCTCCTTTCGTACAGATTGAGCAATCTGTACGAAACTGTATACACATGAACTTTGGACCAATGCCGACAGACGTGAGCAAGCGGATTTTCCATAAGTGAAAACGTTAAGCTTTTATAAGCCAATGAAAATTGCAGTTTTATGACAATTATTCATCTGCCCCTAACACATACATGCAGACTCACATTTGTTTGACACTTTGCAATATTGTAGAGGGTCATTCCAAGTATCACTGAAACCAATCTTACTCCAATTGGTCAAAGGGGGGCGCTATAGCATTTTTTTGAAAATGCAAACTTTAAACAGGCAAAAGGCATGCCTCGTTTGGCCGACAGTCGTTAAACCTGCTTACACATGTGCCTTGACTCATGAGGAACACATGTATCACTTTGACCAGTAAGCTCTGCCCTTAGATTGTCTGCAATTTTGAGCAGTTTGAAAAACATTTAAATCCAGGATTTCTGAGCAATTTGCGTGAAAGTGTGTCATGTCATTGAACTCCCTTTTCACTAGTTCAGGTCTGTTGGCCCAATAGCTTGATCGCTTAATCATCTGCCTTGAAACCACAGGATTGCCGGTTCGAATCCCACCTCATGTAGACTTCATTATAATTGCATTGCACACAACATGACTGTATCATTGAATACATGTGCAATTGTTAAAGATGACGAGAAATGCATACTTGAAAGTAGTTATTTTCAATGTATGACGTACTTCATTCGCCCTTTTGTTTTGTTTTGTTGGATTCTCGTTTCTCGCTGTCTGATGCTGTGGATTCAATAGCTCCACCAGTAGAGTGTGAGCCTCATGTGCCGAAGGTCCCTGGTTCAAATCCCACTGATTACAGTTTACATTTAAATTGCATTGTACAAATCATGACCCTGTTAATTCAGACATGTGCAACTTTTAAACAATAAAATGAAATGCTTTTTTGAGACTAGTTGTTTTTTATGTACAACATACTTTCTTGTGAAAATAGCCAATCTACAATCTCACAACTTTTCAGATAGCAACACATTGTCAGCTTGTAGATCAACTATTTTCACTAGTTTCCATTCCAAGAACACAAAACAAAACTTTATTGCTAAATATTTGTCAACCAGTAATCTAGAGTAGTTAACAAAACAGAGGCTTGGTTCATAACAGACTGAAAAACCTATAGATATCAACAGACACCATCAGGGAGGCCATAGTTTGTTACAAACATACTCCTGGTAGTCTCTCTCTCTCTCTCTCTCTCTCTCTCTCTCTCTCTCTCTCTCTAAACCACTCATTGCTGCTTGCAGCTATATTTATAATGTTGTATTTTCCCGGTTGTTCTTGTGTTTATTGACAGTCACAGTGTAGAGAGACAGGAAACAGTGACGTGTAGCAAAGGTCCGCTGGGCCCGGGAATTGAACCAGGGACTGTCTGTCAGACATCTGACACCTTAACCTCTGAGCTATCAGCGCTGTGAGGCAGATTAAAACCTGCTCATGTTAAAACATGACGAATCAGCATTTAGTTTTAACTAACATACTGTAGTTGGATTGTTCATTTGTTATTCTATTAAATTATCAATTTGTAGCTGTCCCAGAGATGCATATAAATTCATTTATATTTGTTTTGTATATTGTGAATATATTAGTATTTTGGGTCAGATATTGTATTTGTATGGTGTAATTATAGTGACATCTACTGTTCAGTTCATTATATGGTCAGTTGAAGGGACAGATATCATGTGACACTAATCACAGCAACATTGATTCAGCTGTTTGAAGGTTCAGGTAATCAGAACAAAGTGAGTTTTCAGAGGTGAAAGGAGCTCTTTTCATGTGAACAAGAGTCTCTACAAAATACTAAATAAGAAAAAGTAAACGTAACAACTTCTGAATATTGTGGGCAGAGAGCGCACATGGTATGTCACTTGTTATTGTCATTGTAGTTTGTGTATGTGTGTGTGATGATGCAACTTGAATGTGGACATTTCATGCACCAAGTGTGTGCTACGAGCTTGTAGATCTGCTATTTTTTTTCATGAAGATATGTGATTTTTTTTTAAAGAAAATGTTTTTATTTGCTTCTGGGGTTTCTACAAATGTCTTCTAAATCCTAATAGTTTTTTTGAAAACTTGCTATAGTATCAGTGGTTCTCAACCTTTTCATGTCAAGGACCCCCAAATTATATGTATTTGGCTGAGGACCCCATCTCAAAATATGTTGTTCCAGGGACCCCCAGAAGCAAAGATTTGAGTTAAAAATGTTAGCTTTAAAAAATAATATATATATTCAAAGATTTGCAAAAAAAGCCACAATTTTTCAAAAATAGTGTGTGTGTGTGTGTGTGTGTGTGTGTGTGTGTGTGTGTGTGTGTGTGTGTGTGTGTGTGTGTGTGTGTGCGCGCGCACGCGGCGATCCGCCCCTAATCCATCATCATCACGTCACGTCATTCACCACATTCAATTCAATGTCTATTAAATTCAAAGGAGCTTTATTGACATGAGAAAACATACGTTTACATTACATTACCTTAAGCAAGTGTTAAAATATAATTCACACATGTATCCATGTGGAGGATTGTAAACATTAAGGATGTTTCTTTTAAAATAAAATATTTTTAAAATTGTAGTCATTTAAATGAAGACTCCTCACATCTGTATGTAAATTATATCCTGAACATAATTCTACATTTATTCAAACTGTGAACTCTGGGGAGAGAGTCTGCAGATAGGTGGGTTATTGATCTAATGATTACAATGTCCTCCTGATGTGAAAGAAAATATCTCAAAAGTAGAAGGAAAATAAATGTATAGGGAAACCAAAATCTGTTGTAAATATATTATTTTGATGTGATGTCATAATTAAATGTAATGTTGATAAGACACACTGACTACTATCAAGACAATAAAAACATGACACTTTGTGTCAAAAAGGTCACTGACCCCTGATTAGAGTATAGGGGTTCTCAAACATGTTCAGGTCAAGAACCCCAAATTAATCTATTTGCCTGCAAACCCTCATGTGAAAATATTTAGTACCAGGGACCCCCATACAAGATCTGTGTTGTAAAAAAATAGGCCTATTAAATAATCATCATAATAGATGTAATAAAAGATTTCTTTGAAAATAGCAGATCTACAATTAAGCTCACAATGCATGCTTGTAGATCGGCAATTTTCAAATAACCGATGTATAAGTAGGCATTTATTTATAACATGTATATATTTATTTATATAAGATTAGGTTTATAGGTTTAAAGTGGTTGTCCTGATTTTGAAGGTATTTAATGCTGGGAAAATAATGTTGGTTCAGACACTTATTTATTTATTTAAATAACGTTGGTTCCGACACTCATTTATTTATTTATTTAAATAATGTTGGTTATTGACATACCCTGAATATTGAAGCATGTTTGTCAAACATTTTGACAAAATGATTGTCAAAAGTAAAACCATAATTACACAATTACACTTCAACCTTATTTGTATTTGCATTATTTGTCTGTGTTTCTTCTATTGTGATTTAAATTATATTTTACAGAATGTATTTTTTTAAATATGAAGCACTGAATGATGTCTGTATGAAATGTGTTATACTTTTAAATCCATGTGTGTGTGTGTGTGTGTGTGTGTGTGTGTGTGTGTGTGTGTGTGTGTGTGTGTGTGTGTGTGTGTGTGTGTGTGTGTGTGTGTGTGTGTGTGTGTGTGTGTGTGTGTGTGTGTTATTACAGTTTGATTAGTTTAACTGTGTTACTATAGTTTGATTAGTTAAACTGTTACTATTTGATTAGTTAAACTGTTATTACAGTTGGATTAGTTTAACTGTTATTACAGTTGGATTAGTTTAACTGTTATTACAGTTGAATTAATTTAACTGTTGTTACATTTTGATTAGTTTAACTGTTGTTACAGTTTGATTAGTTTAACTGTTATTACAGTTTGATTAGTTAAACTGTTGTTACAGTTTGATTAGTTAAACTGTTGTTACAGTTTGATTAGTTAAACTGTTATTACAGTTTGATTAGTTGAACTGTTATTACAGTTTGATTAGTTTAACTGTTGTTACAGTTTGATTAGTTTAACTGTTGTTACAGTTTGATCCGTTTAACTGTTGTTACAGTTTGATTAGTTTAACTGTTGTTACAGTTTGATCAGTTTAACTGTTGTTACAGTTTGATCAGTTTAACTGTTGTTACAGTTTGATTAGTTTAACTGTTGTTACAGTTTGATTAGTTTAACTGTTATTACAGTTTGATTAGTATAATGAGTCAAAAAGGATCATTAAATGGAATATGAATAATAAATAAACTGACAAATCAGTTTGCAGAATGTGTGAATCCAGGAGCAATCAACACAAAGAGCTGCTTGTAACTAACTTAACAGTGTGTTGTTGTCAGGCAGAAACCAACATCTCCATCATTTAACTTTTATATTTTCTTTAATAAATCTTTAATATAAAGGGCTGCGGACAGTTGAGAAACCTGCCTACCAGTGACGAATACCGGTCAGGTGGGCACACTGGACATCTGGGCACACGAGTTTCTAGACAACTGGGCACACCGGATAAGTGGGCATACGGACATCTGGGCACACAAGATGAATGGGCACATGGACACGAGATGACTGGGCACACGGACATCTGGGCACACGAGATGACTGGGCACATGGACATCTGGGCACACCGTATGACTACCAAGGATTTTTGTGTTCCTTTGATATTTAAGTACCCCCCGCCCCCCCACTGTGAGAGAGAGACGGAGGGAGACATTGTGTAATGTCTGTTACTGAGATAGTGTATTGCAGTGTGTCCTTGCAGTTCTGACGGCATCCTCATCCATTTGTTGTGAGCTGTGTATTGCCTCTCCCATGTGTGTGTGTGTGTGTGTGTGTGTGTGTGTGTGTGTGTGTGTGTGTGTGTGTGTGTGTGTGTGTGTGTGTGTGTGTGTGTGTGTGTGTGTGTGTGTGTGTGTGTGTGTGTGTGTGTGTGTGTAGGTTGAATCGGTGGAGACTCTTACATTCTAACCCTAACCCTAAACCCTAACCCTAACCCTAACCTGGGTGGAGGGTGATTATGCGGGTGAACTCAGTGGAGGAGGGCCATTAGGTGTAAGCAGTGGGGAGGGACCACTAGGTTGAATCAGTGGAAACTGTCCCATCCTAGGCCTATACCTAACTCATCCTAACCCTAGGGGGGTGATTATGCGGCTGTCTGAGGGGGGGAACTCAGGAGCGTCTGCTCAGGAACTCAGGAGCAGACAATTCACAGCAGGGGTTCACTAATCTCTGGATTTCATAGATAGGGGGGGCACATCAAAGCAGAGTGCCCAGCTGTCTTGTGTGCCCACTTGACTGTGTGCCCAGTTGTCTTGTGTGCCCAGTTGACAGTGTGCCCAGTTGACTGTGTGCCCAGCTGTCTTGTGTGCCCAGTTGACTGTGTGCCCAGTTGACCTGTGTGCCCAGACGGCTGTGTGCCCAGTTGTCCGGTGTGCCCAGTTGGTTTTTGTGCCCACCTGACCGGTTACCCCAGTGACATCATCAGTTGGCAGGTTTGGTCTTTTCAAACACAATTTCAGATTTGTTATTTAATTCTTTCTTTTTTTCATGAATGTGAGAACAATGGGCCTCATGCAGCAATAAGTTCCTAATGTTTCCTCTTACATTTCTTCCTAAGTGAATTCCTAAGAGAAGTCGAGTCAGATTCATGAAACGTTCTTAAAAGCCAGAATTGTTCGTAACTATGTTCTTGATGATGATGAATCACAATCCTCGTAACTTGAAGGGGTGTGCCAGTTAATCCTAATTACCATAGGGAGCCTCCCCACCAATCCCCATATAAGGCATGACTGCATGGTCTGCCTGCAGTCACACCTGTGTGTGATTGCTGCACACAGAAATCACAGGAAATCACTCAGAGAAATAAAGTTGAGAGAATGAAGTAAAGAATCCCTAAACTAAAGCCTAAAGATGGTGGAACACCAGACTCCAAACATAAAAATAAATAAATAGTTCTGTGGAGGTACTTCTGAAGTGAACAGCAAATTATTTTATTTAATTAATGAATGTATTTTATTATTTCTCTCACATTAATCAACATATCACCACTCGACATCAATGTAAATTTGCTGAAATTAGCTGTTAAAAATGCTATCCATATTTCATGTTCAGGAGTAGCGTTAGTAGTGGATATAAAACATTTTAGTTCTGAAAGCTGGTGGGTGGATATGGAGGGTCTTTAAGGTAGCAGCTGCTTGGTATGTAATGGGGTGGAAATAGGGGTGTCGTGGGTGATATGGTGGTGCAAGGAGGGGGTGTAGGGGGCTATGTGGGGGGTATGGGGATGGGTATGACGGGTGGGTATAGGGGGGCTTTAAGGTAGGAAGGGGACGGGGAAATGGGGGTGTGGCGAATGTCGGGATATGGGGGTGGGGGTATGGGGGGCGATGAGGGTGGGTTGGGTGGGGGGGTATGGGGGGGCGATGAGGGTGGGTTGGGTGGGGGGTTATGGGGTGGGCTTCAACTCAACCGGGTCTGTTTGGGTTAGATGCATTTGGCTGCAGACCCCCACCTGAAAATATTTTCTGCTAGGGAAATGTTTTCAAGATTTATCAAAATGCTTCGAAAATAGCCGATCTACAAGTTCAAAATTGCCAGTAATGGGACGCATTGTCAGCTTGTAGATCAGCTATTTTCAAACAAAGTATAAAATAGGGTTAAAGTGATTAAACTGTTCCTCGTTT
This sequence comes from Gymnoscopelus microlampas, assembly GCF_963454915.1. Taxonomy (NCBI): domain Eukaryota; kingdom Metazoa; phylum Chordata; class Actinopteri; order Myctophiformes; family Myctophidae; genus Gymnoscopelus; species Gymnoscopelus microlampas. The sequence goes on along the minus strand of NC_139947.1, from coordinate 2,568,490 downwards.
GCTGTGGACCCCCTGGAACTGCCTCAAGGACCCCTGGGGGTCCCCAGACCACACCTTTGAGAACCTTTTTTGCTCTAAAGATATGATAAAAATATTATTGTAATTTAAATCCTATATTATACAACTGTAGAATTGAAGAAACTTCGAGAATTAATTATTTTTGCACAAACATGTCACACTTAAGAACTCAAAGGCCAGCCTAAGAGTGCTCATCAGTGTGTGTAGATTCTGTTCTTACCTGAGAACAGATCACAGCTAAGAAAACATTGGAGTATACCAAAATCTTCTTGAAAACCTCTTAAATGGGTCTAAGAAAAAAAGTCTTCTTAAGAAAGTGTGCGTAGATTCTGTTCTTACCTAAGAACAGATCACAGCTAAGAAAACATTGGAGTATACCAAAATCTTCTTAAAAACTTCTTAAGTGGGTTTAAGAAGAAATTTCCTCTTAAGTACCGTTGCTGAATGAGGCCCAATGTCTTCTATTATAGCATGCTAACTGCTAAAGGCTGCAGTTTCTTTTAGCTTTGATTCTCAATCGATGATGTCACTGGTAGTCAGGTTTCTGAACTGTCCACATGTCCTCCTCTGAGACACAGACCTATTATAATGAGCATTACTGAGGACCAATTATATGAAGATATAATATAATATAATATTATAATGAGCATTACTGAAGACCAATTATATGAAGATATAATATAATATAATATTATAATGAGCATTACTGAAGACCAATTATATGAAGATATAATATAATATTACAATGAGCATTACTGAAGACCAATTATGTGAAGATATAATATAATATAATATTATAATGAGCATTACTGAGGACCAATTATATGAAGATAAGATATAATATAATATTATAATGAGCATTACCGAAGACTCATTATATGAAGATAAGATATAATATAATATTATAATGAGCATTACTGAAGACCAATTATATGAAGATAAGATATAATATTATAATGAGCATTACTGAAGACCAATTATATGAAGACAATACTATTTTATTATAAACAAAAAGGATTTCCAAAGAAGTACTGCTTGCCAAAAAGGTGTGAAATGCAGACTTAAAAAGAAAAGAATTCCAAGGCACTCCGTCTCATGTGAAAAATTGTATAGGTTTATTAAGAGCAAGGCAAATGAATGTGACCAACGCGTTTCGACCTAGAAGGTCTTCGTCAGGGTCTATCTGGCATTCTGGCTAATCAGTCACTTAAATACAGCCGTGGATGGTGTTTCAATCAATCATGTTAATGCGTTATTATATCATTGGTATATTTAAATGACAGTTCAAATGAGCACAATTGCCCCAATAAACGAAAATGAAATAAAATAAAAAAACATAAAAAAAAACAACACCCAGAGTGACAGACACCAAAATAATCTATAAAATAATATACTGGGAAAACAGAGTAAATATAATCACAGTGTATTAAATGTTTACACTGTAAACCCAAACATGATCAGTAATCATAACAAACATCAGAGAAACGGCAAGTAATCAACCTCGTCATTTAAGCCTGGAAATTGTGTGGCTTTTAAAGTGACGATCCAAAAGGTTTCTCTTTGGAGCAACCTTTGAGTCTGTCGCCTCCTCTGCTGTCAGTGGGGATGACTTCAATAGCTGTAGCTTTTAGAGAGGAGGGGCTGCCATGGCCTTTTTCATGGTAATGCACAGCCATCACATAATTGGGATTGCTTGTGCAAATTGCTGTTTTATGTTCTCCCAATCTATCTTTGAATTTTCGTTTTGTTCTCCACACATAGAAGCACCCACAAGTAGTGGAGGTGCTAAGCAACATTTGACTTCAAGTCATGATACAAAGGTCCCCTTTGGTATGGAAGTACCTTAGGGCCATAGGAAAATAATTATCCAAAGAGACGAGTTAGATCACCCTTCTTTTTTTTTTTTATAGGCGTTTTTAAAAATGGCCGCCGACAATTAACCACTATTACACCAGACCCCATATCTTTGCTTCTGTTAGAGCTATAATAATAATATTGGTGTCAAAGTGTAAATTTTTGGGGTCAAGGAATTCAATTAAATAGGTTTCAATGCAAAAAAAACGAATACTTCATTAATTGCCATGACAGTGGGGGGTAAAATATGCAAACTTCATTAAAAAAATACATTTTAACAGGGTAACTTAACCCCTCCCCCTCTAAAACTTGTTTTCACTTTTCCCTTTGTCATGGAAGTACCTTAGGGCCATAGGAAAAAAAATATCCAAAGAGACAAGTTTGATCACCCTTCATTTTCTTTATATAGGCGTTTTAAAAAAAAGGCTGACGACAATTAACCACTATTATACCAGACCCCATATCTTTGCTTCTGTTAGAGCTATAGTAATAATATTGGTGTCAAATTGTACATTTTTGGGGTTGAGGAATTCAATTAAATAGGTTCCAATGTAAAATACCCAATGCTTTACTAATTGCCATGACAGCGGGGGGTAAAATCTGTAAATTTCATTTGAAGAATACGTTTTAACAGGGTAACTTACCCCCCCTCCTCTAAAACTTTGATTTACTTTTCCCTTTGGTATAGAAGTACCTTAGAGCACTAAGAAAGAAATGATCCAAAGAGCCAAATAAGATCACTCTTCATTTCTGAAATATATGCGTTTTTAAAAATGGCCGCCACCATTTGAAGTGATACAGCAGAACCCATATTTACTTCTGTTAAAGCTATAATGGTAAACATTTTTAGGGTCAAGGAATCCAATCAATTAGGTTTCAAGGCAAAACAAATCCCCAATAATTTTCTTACTACCATGACAATGGGGTTGTTGTGGTAATTTGAGTCTTGCACTTGCAAATAACCAGTTCTGGCAAGTCCCTTGAAATAATTGAAATTGAAGCCATTCATCAAAGGGCAAAAGGAAGAGGGGGCTCGACTCATCATTTACAGCCTTTTCCAAATATCGCTCATAAGCCTTCATCACAAGTACAGAGCAGCTACAGACACCTGATGCATGTACCAGGTTCTGCAGATGTGGTCAACACCAATGAAAGACTGAGCTTTGCCACTAGTTGAATTACCACTATTGGTGACAGCTGTAGTCCATCCACTGCCATTCATCCAGCCAGTCTCCAGACACACTCCAGAGCATCTTTTTTGGCAAGTGTGAATAGGGGTTGATCAGCTAACACGACTGGTGTCTGACCTGGATTTAGGTAGTTGATTGATTGAAGGAGGACATTCATTGCATGCCAAGCCAAGCCATAGTGGGACTGGTAGGAGACTCTGTGAACAGTGGCAGTATGTATGATCTGGATGGGGGGGCTGAACAAGGCTCTGCAATGCTTGCATAATATGCACCCCATGAGATCCATTCTTCATCCTCAAGGTTGTCTTTCCCCACAAGGTGTCGGTGACTCTCTCCAACCACTGGGAGCCTTCTTCAAGTATGTTGCTGAGAGGAGAAGAGGCTGGCTGGGGATGACTGTTTGTATTAAGGGTAGGAACATCAGTTTGGAGTGAAACATCCAGATCCATTGTTGTATAGAAAGCTGGAAAGGATTGTACATGCTTCTTCCCCATCTTAGCTGGAACTAGGATGTTAGTGAGATTGGCTGTTTGTTGGTCATCTGATGGGAAGTGCTGCTGAATGCTTATGCATGTCCCGTGGAGGGCTGATTTTGCTGTTGTTGACGATGGGTTGAGGTCAATGTTGTCAAAACCACCATTAGTGAAGACACCCTTAACTGCCATAGGTGGGACCACCACACCAATCTGCTCCCACTGATTGATCACTGTACTCAATGTTTTCAAGCGATCACATGATACGCCATACCTCGCTTATGCATGGTATCCACCTGGTGTTTACTGCCAGTATGCAGGTGCAGATTCATTGCCAGATACAGTGAAGCTGTGGTTCCCTTTCTCTTATGTGACTAACACTACGGACATTTCTTGGATCTGCATTTCACAGAGTTGTAAATGATTTGCTGCCCAATTGATGTAGCAACCTGGCACTTCTCTGGTTCAGGGGCTGGCTGGTCAATACCTTATCCATCCAGAAGCATCTTTAGGAACAATTGCAGCAGGGGAGGGATTGAATCAGGAGGCTGTGAAGGAACCTGTAAATTATTGTTTCATCGGAAGATATTCTTCCCGGAGGATTTTAGCTGCTCTGAAGATGATGGAGACATCAGTAAATGTGTTGCTTTTCATGCCAACAACAGCTTTCAGGTCATCATCAAACAACATAACAGGGACCAGCCACGATCTAGTCGCACAGATCTGATATCAATATCCTCTCGAAGGCGCGTGGTGTTACATTTAATAATAATTGATTGACTCAAACAATTCATTGAGGACATGTGCTCTGATGACCTGTGTTGCCTTATTTTCTGTATTTTTATGTATTTTGGGTAACATGTAAAATGTAGAAATTTTCGGACAGGTTTTAAACAAGAAGTCTCGCTCTTTTTCTGTTATCCACTTTTGGCCCACGGCATTGTTCAGAATATCAATCAGTTCGTGTTTCATATATTCCAGTGGGTTGGATGACAGAGGAACTAGTAATCAGAATTAAGTAATTGATGATGGGCTTCCTTTATGTATTGATCTCTGCCCCAGACTACCACTGCACCGCCCTTGTCTGCTCTTTTTATGATTATATCTTCATTGTTTGAAAGATCACGTAAAGCTGCATTTTCCTGCTTTGTAAGGTTGTATGTGGCAGGGCGCTTCACAGTTTAGCAGAGAGACTGCACTTCATAGGACACCTTTTTGGTGAAGGCGATTAAACATGCATTACTAACAATAGGACAGAAGGTTGATTTGGGTCTAAATGTTAAGACGCATCTGTGACCAAGAAAGTGACTTTACCTCAAAAGCTGTGGAAATGAAGAACCGGTTTACTGAGCGAGGCTACAAACACAGAGAGTTGGAAGCGATATTCCTAAAACAAATAGATTCACTGATGTGTTTACGAATCACATTTACAAAATTAACCACTTTGCAAATTGTAACACCTCTTTTGTTGTTTATCGTCTGGAATGTCCTTGTGGGTGCTTCTATGTGGGGAGAACAAAACGAAAATTCAAAGATAGATTGGGAGAACATAAAACAGCAATTCGCACAAACAATCCCAATTATGTGATGGCTGTGCATTACCATGAAAAAGGCCATGGCAGCCCCTCCTCTCTAAAAGCTACAGCTATTGAAGTCATCCCCACTGACAGCAGAGGAGGCGACAGACTCAAAAGGTTGCTCCAAAGAGAAACCTTTTGGATCGTCACTTTAAAAGCCACCCATTTTGGTGTCTGTCACTCTGGGTGTTGTTTTTTTATGTTTTTTTAAATTTTATTTCATTTTCATTTATTGGGGCAATTGTGCTCATTTGAACTGTCATTTAAATATACCAATGACATAATAACGCATTAACATGATTGATTGAAACACCATCCACGGCTGTATTTAAGTGACTGATTAGCCAGCATGCCAGATAGACCCTGACGAAGACCTTCTAGGTCGAAACACGTTGGTCACATTCATTTGCCTTGCTCTTAATAAACCTATACAATTTTTCACATGAGACGGAGTGCCTTGGAATTCTTTTATTTTTAAGTCTGCATTTCACACCTTTTTGGCAAGCAGTACTTCTTTGGAAATCCTTTTTGTTTACTGATCCTACCTGTGTCACCTATCTCAGAGCCACTGAATGATCCCTGCAGCGCTTCTCTCTCCTTCTTTTTTTACTATTTTATTATGTTGTATCATGTGTGACGAAGCTGATATGCATTATGACAATATTATAATGTAACAGTTATTTATTGTTCTTATATGTGTGTTTAGGTCCTTCTACTCCAGCTGAGCCTGATCCAGATACTGGTGAGAGAACATGTTTTATCCTCCTATAATTTGACAAACCTCTGAGAGCAAAAATGTGTGTCCGGTTCTCCTCAGTGGCTGGAGCAATTGATCTGAATTTGCACACAGCCATTGACCATTACCATCTGAATTCAATTGCAAAGCCCTTTTTCCAATTTCATCAAATCTCTCTTATTATTAGCGTTTATGTGTCAAACAATGGGAGAGCAGGGTTGGCAGGTTTCGCGCGAGAAACAAGCAGCAAGGTCTATGAAAACAAGGCCAAACGAAGCGAGCCCTACAAGCAACGAACGGGACGGGACGCGCGGGGGGGACGCGCAACAGGACGCAATAACCCCACGTTTGCAACTACTTTCGCTTGCGCACTTCACCGGGTATGGTCTAGTTTATGCTAGCTTTTATACTGGTTGATCCTCAGACTGCTGGTGAGAGAACATGTTTTATTGTCTCCGCCAGGCCGAACGGCATGGCGATAGAGTATATGTTTTACCCCCTGTCTGTCCGTCCGTCCGTCTGTCCGTCCGTCTGTGGACAGCTAATCTCCTGCACCGTAGGCTTGATCGCAGCGAAACTGTGCACACACACTCCCTGGATGCCAATTCAGAACCTCTGCCCCAATTTTTTCATATGGCCCTGTTATAGCGCCACCAGGAGGCCGCTTTTTGCGAAACACATTTTTTTCACAGTACTCCTACATATTTTGTCCAAAAATCACGCAAATCAGTACACAGTATCTCTATAGTCATTAAACGAAACGGGTTTTTCAGATTTTTCATGTTCCATCCTGATTGGCTAAAAATGGCTTCCAAAGTTTGCAGGACTGCTCCGTTTTGAACAAAATGCCTCAAATCATGAACACAGCATGCAATTTCCGTGAAACTTTGCACGTACATTCCCACTATGCCGAGGAAGAAATTCCACTTGAGATTTTTCTAATCAGCCTCATGGTGGCGCTATAACAGCCCGATTCGTGTTTTTACCTATAACTGCACCAATCTGTGTAAAACTGTATAAAATTGTATTTTTGTATGCGCACTCCCTAGAGGTCAAGGAAAAACCTTTGCCCTGCATTTTTCACATCTGCCTTTCATAGCGCCACCAGGAGGCCGACTTATGTAAAACATATTTCTTTACATTACTCCTTCCGATTTTATCTTTCACGCACATCGGTACACATGATGTCTATAGTCATGTGATCAAGATGGATCTGTTTAATTTTTCATATTCCATCCCGATTGGCTAAGATTCACATCTAAAGTTTGCAGGAGGGGCCCGTTTAGAACAAAATGCCGCACATCATGAATGCAGCGCCCGATTGCGGTCAAACTTTGCGCGCACATTCACACTATGTTGAGGAACAAATGCTACCTTTTAACATTGGCCTGTTATAGCGCCACCAGCAGGTCCAATTTAGCGAAACAATTTTTTTGAACAAAATTACTCAAATCATGAATGCCGTGTCCGATTGCCGTGCAAGACCTAAGAACAAATTGCACCCTTTTGACATTGGCCTATTGTAGCGCCACCAGGAGGCCACAATAACCTACCTGACCTGGCGGAGACCTGTGCTCCGAGGAGCACTTTTTCTAGTTTATATTCACTTTATACTGGTTGATCCTCAGACTACTGGTGAGAGAACATGTTTTATTTATATTAACTTGTATACTGGTTGGTCATCGGACTACTGGTGAGAGAACATGTTTTATTTATATTAACTTTTATACTGGTTGATCATCAGACTACTGGTGAGAGAACATGTTTTATTTGCATTAACTTTTATACTGGTTGATCCTCAGACTACTGGTGAGAGAACATGTTTTATTTATATTCACTTTACACTGGTTTGTCATGACACCTCAATGTCTCCACAGAGAACAATAAGGTATATCTACAGTATCTAGATGCTGAAGAGAGGAGAGTGTATGTTAGGCTCAAATGATTACTTATTATGTGGTGGGAAACAAGGAATGATTAAAACACGTTTACCCACTCATACGGATCCAGTCGTCTAGTGGTTGTCAATATTGAGCCGCCGTAGGCTCACCAACGGGCCGGTGATCAGTGACAGTCGTGAATGGGACGAGTTCCAAGTAGTGTCTGAGGTTACGAACAGCCCACAACTCCCTGTCGAATGGGAACCACCGTCGTTCGGGTGATGAGGGGCTGTGACTAGCAGAGACCCCCCCCCCCCTCTCCAGGTCTTCCACTTCTTGTGCCAACACGGGCCCCTCTGCAATCTGGACGCGTCTTTGCACAGTGTGAAGAACTCACACGAAACGGAACATTCTTCACCATAAATAGAGAACAACCACACACTGAGACGTGAGTTCAGCTGAAGCCAACTGTGGCGACTTTTACTGACTGGCCGAAACATCACATAGACACCATGTGATCCCATGCCATTACTACTACCACTGTCAGTGGTGGCGTAACTCCTTCTATTTTATTTTCCCCGACCTGTACAATTACAATCTTACAGAGATAATGATGTACTCTACTACCAAAGTCTGGTGCCTGCCAGTCAACTATATGACCTTGTCTGAGAAGCTATGCGTGTTACATCATTGTACCCGGAGGTTATGCGGGAAAGCCTACTGAGTGTCAAAAAAAACTACTTTCTGGCCTTGACAGCCCATACATTCAAACAGAAAAGTCCTATCTGATTGTATTAAACAACGTTAAACTCACCAAGGGGGGGGGGGGCTCTTAACTCCCTCACCTCAGTCTGTAAGTTGTCCATCTTCACCATGAGGCATTCAACCACATGGATGAGCTTCTCTGCAGCATTAGCATCACAGTTCACAACAGCAGTCAGTGGTGAATTTAGATTAACCACCACAGCAGGATGTGGGAGACCGACACCGTAGGGCGACACAGCCTGCCGTGCACGCTCACAACAACACAGCCTGCCGTGCACGCTCACAACACAGCCTGCCGTGCACGCTCACAACACAGCCTGCCGTGCACGCTCACAACACAGCCTGCCGCGCACGCTCACAACACAGCCTGTCGTGCACGCTCACAACACAGCCTGCCGTGCACGCTCACAACACAGCCTGCCGTGCACGCTCACAACACAGCCTGTCGTGCACGCTCACAACACAGCCTGTCGTGCACGCTCACAACACAGCCTGCCGTGCACGCTCACAACACAGCCTGCCGTGCACGCTCACAACACAGCCTGTCGTGCACGCTCACAACACAGCCTGTCGTGCACACGCACAACTCTTCATTCCAAACTCTCGTTCACTTGGCGGGGCCGCGCAGACAGACACACACAACTGAAAAGCAGGAACTGTTTCAGCCCAAAGACCTCCTTCAGCTTCTCCTTCACACGTCCATAATCACCTGGATTAGACCACCTTGATTAGACCATATATGGCACAGCTGTGCTGTGACGTCACACTGTCCCACGGTAGGAAAACAAACAGACAGTAGCCTGACCCACCGGAGAACAAACAGCTATGCAAAATGGACTATGTTGTTCATTTTGACTTATCGCACGGCGAAAATAGTCGATCTACAAGTTCACAACGCCTCGCCATCGCGACACGTTGTCAGCTTGTAGATCAGTTATTTTGGCCACGTGACACGGTCGTACGACGGAGCTTATAGCCTACTGGAATCAGCTGTGTTGATGAGACGGTGCCTCAGAGCGCTGCTACAGGGACTATTTAATGTCTCAGTCAAATAAACTCTTCTTTTTACAGGGAAACGGATAATAGCGAAACATTTTTATTATGAATTGCCCCACAATATAAATACATTTGGATGTGTTTTGTTGGTAACTGTTGTATAATCACAATATTACACTCGAGGGTGTGCTTTACCTAAATTATTGGCACTTCAGTGATGCTTGCAGAACTAGGCTCCGCCTTGTTCCTGACCGCATCACTGGCGTGCCAATAATGACGGTAAAGCACACCCTCGAGTGTAATATTACTTAAGGAAAGTATCCGTGTAGCTTGTGCTTGATCTGGTCCAAATGCTTCAAACTGTTTGATCTCACTCTCACACATTAATAACAACATAGTTAACAGTAACTCAAACACAAAACTACATTCTACACTCCCACAAAACAACATGCATATTGTGTCTGTGCAATAACTTCATCAACATAAATCCTTCAACTTCTATAGATTCCACTCAACCTCTGAATTCCCACAATAACCTACCTGACCTGGCAGAGACCTGTGCTTGTGTGTGTGTGTGTGTGTGTGTGTGTGTGTGTGTGTGTGTGTGTGTGTGTGTGTGTGTGTGTGTGTGTGTGTGTGTGTGTGCGTGTGCGTGTGTGCATATATATATATATATATATATATATATATATATATATATATATATTAGGGATGCACAGAATGGGAAATTCTGTCCGAAACCGAATGCCGAAAATAGAAAACAGTTGGCCGAAAACCGAATACCGAAAGGCCGAATATGATAAATATATATACATGTATATAATGAATTTTACGGATGTCCCGATCACGTTTTTTTGCTCCCGATCCCATTTCGATCTTCTGATTTTGAGTATCTGCCGATCCCGATTTTTCCCGATCCGATCTTTTCATTTTTAAAAATATTTTTAAATTATTATTTATGCATCTGTAATTTATTTTGTAGCAATAAAAGACAATATGTCTCAAAACACTGGCTGACAGTTGAATTATTGCCAACAAAATAAATGTTAATTAAAGAAATTAAGACAAATACCGAATCTCTGAACATTGGCTTGCAGTTATTGCACATAGCCAAAATACAATAATAATTATGGGGCCAGGCTTCCAGCATGGACCCATATTGTTATTCGCATTATTCCATTTCTTCTTCTTCTTCTTCTTCTTCTTCTGCCACTTTTGGCAGTTCTGGCTGAACCGTGCAGTCGCTTTTTATGAAACTCGGCCATATGATAGATGGTCATGAAAAACGATCAAGAAATAATTCTCACAATCTTTCGTCAAAAGGTGGCGCTATAGCACTCAGTTGAAAATGACAACTTTGAACAGGTACAACTCATGCCCTGTTTCACCTACAGCCATGAAACTTCGATGCACACATGCGTCTCCTCATGCTGAACAACTTTCACACTCTGACTTTTGACCTCTGACCTTTAGATCTCCCACCATTTTGAATTATATGAAAAACAGTTAAAACCTATCTCCTCCTGGGATTTTTGAGTAATCTGCACAAAACTTTTTACACATGAACTTTGGACCTATACCAAAAAACGTTTGCAAAATATCTTCCATAAGTGAAAAAATGAAGCTTTAATGAGCCAATGAATATTGCAGTTTTATGACAATTATTCATCTGCCCCTAACACATACATGCAGACTTACCATTCTTTGAAACTTTGCAGAAATGTAAAGGGCCATTCCAAATATCACTGAAACCAATCTTACTCCAATTGGTCAAACGGGGGCGCTATAGCAATTTTTTGAAAATTGAAACTTTAAACAGGCAAAAGTCATGCCTCGTTTGGCCGACAGCCATTAGACCTGCTTACACATGTGCCTTGACTAATGAGGAACACATCTATCACGTTGACCAGTAAGCACCGCCCTTAGATTGTCCGCAATCTTGAGCAGTTTGAAAAACACTTAAACCCAGGATTTTTCAGCTATTTGCGTGAAACTGTATGATGTGTGTGATCTCCTTTTTCACAGGTTCTTGTCTGTTGGTGGCTTCTCGCTTAAATGTGTGCCCCACAACCTGAAGGTCACCAGTTCAAGCCTCACTTGGTGCAGACTTCATCCAAGTTGCATTTCACACAACATGACTATCAATGAATACATCTGCAATTGTTAAAGATAACATGAAATACTTAATTGAGTGTTTTTTACATACAGCTGATCTACAATCTCACAACTTTCCAGATAGCAATGAGAGTATGTTTTTTCAATGTATAACATACTTCATTGTGAAAATAGCCAATGTACAATCTGACAACTTTTAATGGTTTGTGAGCTTGTAGATCGGCTACTTTCACTAATTTTGGTTCTGAGGAGATGTACAATTTCTTCATTGGTAAATGGTTTGTGAACGAGTGATCTTAGTGTTAGTGAAACAGGGGCTTGGGTCATGACAGAAGGCAAGAGTTTGTGATCCTCCACAGACAATATCAACCTGGACAAAGATATAGCACTATAGGTAGTGTTGCAGCTACCTAAGAGTGCTTCATGACCGTAAGGTTGCCGGTTCAAGCCTCACTTGATGCAGACTCATTTAAGTTGAAATGCAAAAAACATGACTCAATCTATTCCGTTTCCATGGCGCTCTCTCTCTCTCCTCAATCTATTCCATGTCTATCTATTCCGTTTCCATGTCTCTTCAATCTATTCCATTTGTCTCTCTCTATGTCTCTTCAATCTATTCCGTATCTCTCTCTCTCTCTCTCTCTCTCTCTCTCTCTCTCTCTCTCTCTCTCTCTCTCTCTCTCTCTCTCTCTCTCTCTCTCTCTCTCTCTCTCTCTCTCTCTCTCTCTCTCTCTCTCTCTCTCTCT
>NC_139947.1:2541140-2551140 GCF_963454915.1 Gymnoscopelus microlampas | reverse complement strand
TTTCTTGTTAATTGTGGAGTCAGGATTATTCTAAATTCGAGTGAATTGGTGAGTAAGCACATTTTATAATATTCTGACTCTTTATGTTTTGTGTATCTGTAGTTGTGAGTCAGGACATCCCCTCCATCTGGGCTATAACTCTGTTTGAGGAGCACATCTACTGGACAGACTGGGAGACCGAATCCATATACAGAGCCCACAAGACTCAGGGTACCAACAAGACCAAGCTCATCAGCACCACAGACAGACCTAATGGCATCCACATCTACCACCCCTATAGACAACCTGAGGGTCTGTACCACCTACTGTATACAACACTCTCATTATTACTCTTCATGCTGGTTTATGACTTTTGTCTGTTTTGAAACATGCTATAGAAATATAACTGCATTCTTCTTCTTCTTTTCTCCACCCTATAGTATCAGGTCATCCATGTCAGAACAACAATGGAGGCTGCAGTCACCTGTGTCTGCTCTCACCTGGAGGAGCCTACAAGTGTGCCTGTCCCTCTTACTTCTGTTGTACGCACCCGCACGCACACGCACGCACGCACGCACGCACGCACACACACACACACACACACACACACACACACACACACACACACACACACACACACACACACTCCCCCTTACTTCTGTTGCGCGCGCACACACATATACGTATATATATATATATATATATATATATATATATATATATATATATATATATATATATACACACACACACACACACACACACACACACACACACACACACACACACACACACACACATGGATCAGGGTAGAGGACAAAGTACAGCAACTTGCAAGTGGCCTCGTTTTCAAGATATTCAAGGGACCAGTGACCATGTACTTGTCAAACTACTTCAAAAGAATGATAAACGCCCATGGGCACACCACCAGAGGGAGCTCTGATCTCATTCCCCCCAGATTCGGCACAAACATGAGGATGAATTCATTCTACTATTATGCCACCAAAATGTGGAATGTCCTACTATACCCAACCCGATCGCCAGAGGAAACGTTCTCATTGAACGTTTTTCAACGTTTTTCAAACTCTGTGCATAGACTACTGGAAAACCACAAATTCCGTGCATAGCCGCCTCGCATCTCCCCCATTGTGACTAAACCATTTCGGAGGCGCGCAGTCTCAATGGAATTTTCGCATCGTGAAGGACCACCGAGCGAGCTAAAGCGAGCGAGTTGCCGTCCTGAACGTTGCGACATTCCCTTGAGCCTACTCAGCGCCGTTTGAGTTACGTACCGATAGGCACAGATTCGTAAATTTTGTTGTGGGGACTGCTCTACTTCCGTGTTTTTCCGGGTTGCGACTGGTTACGCCCACCGTGGGACTCACCGTACATATGCACGGAATTTGGGGGTTTCTAGGCGACTATGCACGGAATGACATGCACTGGATCCGTGCAATGTATACTAATTCTGGGTGCATTTCTCCTTTCCGACATGGCGCCTTTCCGACGTTGACGAACCCTATACCTAACCCTAACCCTAACCCTAACCGCACGCGGAAGCCACTAGTCGGAGTGGTGAGATGTCGGAATGGAAGGAGCACCCCACTAATTCTCTGGCGATCAGGCTGCTATCCCACCAGACATCACTGACTCCCTTACTTCAAAACCGCAATTTTCAACTGGACCTAGACTAGTCTTCTAGCTGCCAAAAGAAATTACACCTCCACAGTTTTTGTGTAAATATACTTGTATATATATATATACTGCTCCTAGTATTGATTATATCTTTTATATAGTATTGTATGTCTTTAAAGGTCTTGATGAATTGAATACACAGGACCACAATGGAAGCAAAGCCCTCAGGGCCTCTTGTGTTATCCTTTTAGCATTATTGTATAACTATATTACTATATTTTTTGCAAACTGTTAATACTCAATCAATCAATACAGAATTAATTGAGAACAATTTAAATATAAATGATATAAACATACAGAAGGAATAGACTGGTAGTTGTTGGGTTAATCCAACAACTACCATTCTATTCATCTGTTATTCTCCTCCTTTGTGTCATTTCCAGCTGTAACAGAGCAGACATGTGATGTTCCAGTCTATACTTGTCACAACGGGAACTGTGTTGGTGACACATTGCTGTGTGACAGTAAGGACGACTGTGGTGACGGCTCTGATGAGCTCAACTGCTTTAAAAAGTGTTTGAACAAGGAGCTGAGTGGCTGCTCCCAGATCTGTGAAGATCTCAACATAGGCTTCAAGGTATGGAAACAACACTGTTATTGTACACAGATTCCACAAAGACACTAATGAAACATCTGGTCATCATCTCTGTTCCTGTCTCCTTACATGATCTGTTCCTGTCTCCTTACAGTGTACATGATCTGTTCCTGTCTCCTTACAGTGTACATGATCTGTTCCTGTCTCCTTACAGTGTACATGATCTGTTCCTGTCTCCTTACAGTGTACATGATCTGTTCCTGTCTCCTTACAGTGTACATGATCTGTTCCTGTCTCCTTACAGTGTAAATGATCTGTTCCTGTCTCCTTACAGTGTACATGATCTGTTCCTGTCTCCTTACAGTGTACATGATCTGTTCCTGTCTCCTTACAGTGTACATGATCTGTTCCTGTCTCCTTACAGTGTACATGATCTGTTCCTGACTCCTTACAGTGTACATGATCTGTTCCTGTCTCCTTACAGTGTACAGGATCTGTTCCTGTCTCCTTACAGTGTACATGATCTCTTCTTGTCTCCTTAAAGTGTACAGTGGTCACCCGTTCATTCATGCGCGATCTTCAAACGGCCGCCTATTGGACTCCATAGGGTTTCATAGGTGTCGGTGGGTGCCTTTTAAAGTTGACGCCCACAGATTCTTAGCACCTCCCATTGAAAATTTCAGAAAGTGTAGTGTGGCCGTTCAGCCACGAGGTGCAGAAAGTCTCGTTTCACACGTTATGTCAAAATTGAAAATAGCAGATCTACAAGGTCACAACATGTAGCTTAGTTCTGCTTTTTTTTAAATAGACAACGTTTATATAAGGCTGAAGTGGTTAATGAGTTTAACTAATATTGTGGCTTTTCCAACAATCTAAAATAGCCACAGTTCTTGATCAGGACTCAGGAGGCAGGCGCTGTTGTCTCGTGTCTCGCTTTGTTTAAGCTACAATTAATCGCAGAGATCAAGAAGTTGCATCAATAACTCTACAATGCGTCGCATCGCCAGGCATTGTGAGCTTGTAGATCGGCTATTTTCAAATGGCCAAAATGTATATAGGGCTGGAGTGTGTTTTGTGATAATAACCAACATCTACAAAGTTGGCTACTAACTAAAGTTTTCAAATAATTATAGTGGAGTAAAAAGTACAATATTTGCCTCTGAGATGTAGTGGAGTAGAAGTAAAAGTATTGAAAATTGGAAATACTCCAGTAAAGCAAAATTGTACTTAAGTAGGCCGACAGTACTTGAGTAAATGTACTTAGTTACTTCACACCACTGCGAGAGAGAGGGGCTCGAGGCCCAAAGCGAGTTAATTCGGCCAAAATCTGTCTCTTGCGTTTCGAATTGTATTCTTTGATCTGCTGGTGATATAACTTAACTGTCACAACTTGGTATTTATAAACATACTTGTGTGAATTACGGAGAAATCTGAATGAAGTCTTGTTCGGGGAGGCGCTGCTATGTTACGTCCATAAATTAAGCATTGGGACATTGAGAAACGACAAACTCTCTCTCTCCCCCTCTCTCTCTCTTTCTCTCAAAAGTATTGGTATCAAAATGTACTTAAATTACCAAAAGTAAAAGTACTCGTTATACAGAATGTCCCGTTACTCAAGTACATTTTATATATATATATATATATATATATATATATATATATATATATATATATATATATATATATATATATATATATATATATATATATATATATATATAATTTTCTTTTTCTCATTAATTTGAAAATATAATAGGTTGAGAAGGGGGGTGGGGTGGAGGAGGGGGATGTCTGATCTCATCAGGTCATAATAAGATCTACAAGCTAACAATGTGTCTCTCCCATGAGCATTGCAGCTTGAAGATCTGTTGTGTTTGTTGATCACACAGCTCCCAACCCCACCCCCCCTCTCTCTCTCTCTCTCTGTCTCTCTACTCTCTCTCTCTCTCTCCGAGTATGCAAATGATGAAAGTGGTATAGTGTTTCACTGTATCAACTCGAATGCTACTGAAAGGGGATACATTAATTCATTATTATGGATATAAATATAATAAGTAAACAATCAACAATTCAATGGCATTGCCAAATGCACATTTTATTTGACCACTTATCTTATTCTTAGTTTTAACTGCACCCTCAAAAACAATTTCTCATTGCACCTTCAAGCAATAAGCTTCTGATTAAAGAAGTTAGGGACGCTTGGGGTTTCACCGTGTAAAGTAACTAAATACATTTATTCAAGTACTGTACTTGAGTAAGTTCCAACTTTCAATACTTTTGAATCCTTTTCAATCCTGGAGTCATACTTTCTGTGCTTTCTGTGTGTGCACTTATACCGTGTGGCGTGTGTCTCTTTCTTTGAGCGGGGGAGAGGGAGTTCTATCAAGCCAGGCTATTTGTTCAGATGCAATTTCAGCGCGGCTATTGAATAGGCAAAAAAAAAAAAAGATCTACAAGCTCACAACGAGTCGCGATGCAACGCTATTTTCTAACATTTTAGTCTATTTTTGGCGAACAGAGAGAGAGAGAGAGAGAGAGAGAGAGAGAGAGAGATGTATCCTTATTATAAGCGACCTGTTTTTCTATAAAGTTGCTTGTAAATATATATTGGTAATTGCAGGCTGCTTTTTATTTGTTGAGAGCATATAGGTTTAGGCCTGGATGTCAGAAAACTTTCTACAATTGAATGAGGCCAAAACTGAAGTGTTCATTGTTGCCCCCGACAGCATTGTGCCCAAAGTGGTTGAAGGTATGGGGCCCCTTAGACAAAACATCCGCTAGAACCTCAGAAACCTAGGTGTACAGTTTGACCAATCAATGCACCTTGATACTCACATCAACTCTATAACCCGGACATGCTTCTTTCACCTCAGAAACATTGCAAAGCTCAGATCCATAGTTTCCCACCCCGAATTAGAAATGATCATTCACGCATTTATCTCATCACGCCTGGACTACTGCAATTCACTTTTCACCTGTCTCAGCAAAACCACCATGGACCGCCTCCAAATAATTCAAAATGCTGCCGCCAGATTATTAACCAAAACAAACAGAAGGTCCCACATCACTCCAGTCTTAGCCGCCTTACATTGGCTCCCCATCAAATTCAGAGTCCAGTTTAAAGTCCTGGTGATCACCTACCGATCTCTACATGGTCAGGCTCAAAGTTACTTAACCGATCTGGTCCCACGCTATGTCCCAGAAAGGGCCCTAACCCAGGTAGCAAATCATGTCAGATTTCTAGTGTGACGACGTCTCCACGCCCCGCCGACCGGAGCGTCCGCTCATCGGGACCCGCCGTCTCCACGTGCCGTCCTTGATCAGCGTTTACCGTGCGCAGCGCCGAGCGCCCACCCGGCGTAGCGTTGGCGGGGAAATTCAAATTAAGACAACCTCACTATTCACTTTGTTTCAACTGAGAAATTTCAGTTTATAAAGTTAAAATAACTTATCCATGTATAGAACTTACCATTTCAAATCAAGGAATAAATCACTGAATTATTACATTCTGTTGAAAAATAAAATGTATTTGAACTCCATTCTTCTGCTTGAACACGGGCATCAACACCATAAAAGATCCTTGTTTTTAAGAATTGATGCATAGTAAAAAAAAAAAACATTGATTCGACTTAAGGGTCTTAATATCAATATATAATATATTTTTTAACACATGAGTCACACATACCTACACCATTCAGAATGCCTTTAACAAAATAATGGTAATTAATTTTAACACTGTATGGGGCCACAGGTCGAGGTCACAGGTCAACATTAACTTCAATTTATGTAGCTGTATTGTGCAAAACTGTACACATAAAACAATATGGTTACAGCAAAGTTTTGGAACCTCTGATTAGAGACATTCAGATATTGGACAACACTGGTGTATTTGTTCAAAGTCTTGGGTCTTACATCAAAGTTACTGTTTTGTCTGTGGCCGCAGAGAACTTGGGTGCACTCTCACATGCTGGATACCAAGAGTGTTTTAATGTTGTCACATTTTGTAGATTGAAAGACCTTGTTGAGCTGTTAACCAGCCCCTCATTCGCAACTGAAACCCTGTGCTACCTACAAACAGAAGTCTCTGACCACAGACAATTGCTTTTAGAAGTATTTCCTAAAAGTAAATTAAGACCTAAACTAAAAAATTATATTGAACATTATACTTTGCTGATAAAACATTTGGTCCATTAATTGAGTTTGACTCTTCGATTTGATCCAAAACAAGAAAGTCCTTGGAGTGAAGTGATGAGCAGAGCAGCTTTCATTCAATAGGCAGCAAGGAGTGTGTAGACATTCAGATGGTCCGGAACAGCAACCATTAGACACCAACAGCTGAAAAGCAGAGAAAACACATATTAACCACTTTAGCCATAGGCCATCTCCTATTTCTGTAGCGTGAGGCAGCTTGATGAACATACACCCCCTGGAAATGACACAGGGATCCCACTCTTTTCTTGACTAAATGTGAACATTTTAACAACACATCCTCAATGAAACATTACCGTAACAAGATGGTCTTTGGGAGTGATGAGTAGATTTCCTTCAACAGGGTAGAAAGCGAGGGTCCGGGTCATTCAGACGGTCAAAACAGCAACACCACACCAATAAGACAGCAGCTGAAACAAAGAAAACATGTTATATTGACCACTTAAACCCTCTAGACTTGGTAAACTTCATTGCAGACTAAACTAAAATCAGAAAATATAATTCTGACATCAATATAATATGATGCTGACTCATACAGTCCTAGTTAGAGTGAAGATGGGAGAAAGTGGACGCTGTGAAGCATTGTCTTCTATCAAATCCTATCAAAAATAATTGTCTTACTGGCAAACCTGATTTAATCAATATGAACAAGGAACAGTATGCACTGAACAAGACTAGAATTACAACTAGATAAATGGATTCTAAATTGGACAAATATTTTACACAACTTAAGGGTGATGGCCATTTTGTGGTTCCACAGATAGAGGGTTAAAGGTTGTACTTTGTTACATCTTGTGTGCAGGTTCATAAGAGTAAAACTTATTTTGGTTTGGCTTCCTTCAGACAGTGCAGCAGCATAGCTAATAACAACAATAGAATAATGATAGAAAACGTAAAAAAGACTTAAAGAAAAGAGTGATGCTAGTCGGGTTATGCTGTTTAGAGAGAAAGAAAAGAGAGGGAAAAAATACATTAACACATTGACTGCCTAGAACGACTCAACTCGTTTTTAGCTTTTCATCACTTGCCTGCCAAGATCGAGTTAACTCGTTTTTAGTAAAAAATTAAAATTTACGGAAAAAAAACTTTAAATTTGACCCAAAGACCAAGGAGATATGAATTTTCGAAGATCTTTACTCTCATCCACTTCCTTGTTAACTTAAAACTTTAAAATTTTGTATCTCGGCTCCTGAGTACTTTTTTTTTTTTCATTGAAAAATCTCTGGCATGAATAACAATTAATAGGCAGTGAAAATAATTCAGGCAGTCTTAAGAAGGCTGCCTGGGTCGACGTCGTGTAACCGGCCGTGTTGTTGTGGTGGTGGTGATGGCTTGGCTAAGCTGGCTTATAGTTGAGGTATACCGCCACCTACTGTACCGAAGTATGTATTACGAGTCCCAGCTGTAATACATAAATTAAAACCCCTCAACATTCTAGCAGTATG
This sequence comes from Gymnoscopelus microlampas, assembly GCF_963454915.1. Taxonomy (NCBI): domain Eukaryota; kingdom Metazoa; phylum Chordata; class Actinopteri; order Myctophiformes; family Myctophidae; genus Gymnoscopelus; species Gymnoscopelus microlampas. The sequence goes on along the minus strand of NC_139947.1, from coordinate 2,543,277 downwards.
TGTAGTATGTAAGTGTCAGCATTAACAATGCAAGGAATAAATATAATAGCAAAAAAATAAGAATAACAAAAACAACAAGGCTAAAAAAACACTTGACTGAGGAGCATTTTATCCTTGGAAATATTCATACTATTGTCAGTAATATTACTGAAGTCACCTTATTTTGTTTTTAACACTAAATAACATCAATATACAAGCTTACAAATGGCTTTAGGCTTAGGGAGAAAAATGCCAAAAATTACAAATGGTATCCAAAGGGTCACCCATTCTTGAGAATCGGGATAATTTAATTTAATTTTGGGACATTTCAAATTATTACTTATTAACACACTAATTTAAACAAAAAAGTTGGGTGAAAATATTTTTAAATTATTTATTTATATGAAATACATACAATGTTTTGGTCTGGTTTCCTTTATTTATTTTTTTGTATCCATAAAAGTGCTTTCCTAAATGTTGATGTCCTCACAAGTATAGTAATGACAGAGAGACAGAGAGAGTCTTAGAGAAACAATTCTAGACACTTTCCTCATGCTAATGTGGTCTAATGTACATTGAGTGCTATGCATTCAAATGTTAATATATACTCAAACATGGACAGCGTCACACTGGTGTGACAATAGAGGCTCGCGACACATCGCCACGCAATCCAGTGAGCGAGACTTCTCTGGCGCAAGGACAGATCAGCGCCGGTGCATTTCGGCACGCCCCAAAACTACCAGCCTGACGTCAGCGGTCACGCTCAGTTGCTTGCTGGGAAGGTCTGCGGAACAGGGTCTGTTAAAGACCCAAATCACCAACCTCAGAACCAATGGGTGACAAGGCTTTTCAAGCCGTAGCCCCCAAACTGTGGAATGCTCTCCCCCGAGTCCTGAGAGATGCGGCCTCGGTTGACATTTTTAAAAACAAACTCAAAACGCTTCTGTTTGAACAGGCGTTTGTTGTCATTACATGATTGTATTTTCCGTTACCTGTGTTATTATCCCACCTGAGAGAAATTTGTACAGCCTTTTTGTTTTGTGTTGTTGTTTTTATTTGATGTATGTAAAGCACTTTGTGAGACTCCTCTGTGAAATGTGCTATAAATAAAATGTACTTACTTACTTACTTACTTACTTACTTACTTACTTACTTACTTACTTACTTACTTACTTACTTATTAAGCATATAGGCTACATAGGGCATATAGGGCTATATGGGATTGATGAAATGTATCAATACTGCAATTGATACATTTCACACAAAAAAAATATTCTGAATCATTTTTGCTTAATCATTCTGAATCAGCTTTGCTTAAACATTCATCAAAAGTTATTAAAGTTTTAATGAAGGAACGGGACTCTTACTTAAGCATCAGAAAGATACATCAGACTTACAAACATCCCATCAGAGAGAATTTGATGCATTTAGGGTTGACCTTAAAAAGGCAGTTCATGATGCCCAGTTAGTAGCCTACTGAAGACAGAGAGAGAGGGGGGGACTTGAGCTAATGCAGAGAGAGAGAGAGAGAGAGAGAATTGCATCACAGAAAGACAGCTGAACGACAGAAAGCTAGAGAAGAGAGTCAGATGAGTATTTCTGCATTGCATTGATACTTTTACTTAAGTAAAAATGTGAGCATTTTTTCCACCACTGAGAACATTCTCCCCCAACCCCCTCTCCCTGCTGACTGTAGCCTACCTAACTGTGTGAAAGCGGCCAAACTTGTTTTGTGACAACAATGGCCAAGCTTAAAGCCACTGACTGTCTATTAGCATATGTTAACCATGATCATCTCTCACTGAATGAAAGGAAGGGGTCGCGACCAGCGTTGCCATGTTTGCTTATTATAAGCAACCTGTTTTTCTGTAAAGTTGCTTGTAAATATTGGTAGAAGCGGGCTGCTTTTTATTTGAGAACTTGAGATGCATATAGGTTTAATGTGCTCATGTGGCCTATAATAGTCAATGTCTTTTGGGCTTGTTTTTATAGACATGTTTGCTTATTTCTCTCGCAAAATCTGGCAACACTGGTCTCAACAGCTGTCTCCTATGACTGAGAGAGAGAGACAAAAGAATGAGAAAAACACTGGCTTATCCTCTGTTCTTTAATTGTTGTTCTTCAGTGGTGGAAGAAGTACTCAGATATTTTACTTAAA